>NC_136487.1:151429286-151566786 GCF_053919585.1 Euprymna scolopes | reverse complement strand
ATAAATATTGTGCCCTTTGTGATAAAAATATCATCATATTTTCGATCCAGTTTGGAAACGTTTGCCGCCTTTCGACTACGGTGGACCAAACGCGCTGAAATAATTTTTTTTATTCTGCTTTAAATTGCCCTCCTCCCCATTTTGAAGAAGCTGGCCCCCACACATACACATTAAAAACCAAACTCATACAAATGGTCACCCATCTGGTACTGGCCAGCCTCAGCGTTAATAATACATTGAAATTTTCGTCACTGAAAAATAAGTTGTTTTTTTTGGCTTTTTGGTCTTCCGTAGTTTGCTTTTTATCAAGTACAAATGTAAACAGAGTAATCAAATCGACTCGAAGTAACTGGTTGCCTATATGAATAAGTGGAATTATTTGAAATCCAGGTAGTTATATTATAATATTTTTGCATATTCTCATAGAAAATCACCCTAAATCTTAGACAAGAAATAAACAAATTAATTCTTTCAAATCCCCCTTTTTTTTAAACTATTTATATACGTTTTTTGTGCAAAACAAAAAACGTCAATTGTTAACTTTTGGGGAAAATTTAACATTTCAAATTTAATTAAAAATAGTAGAAAAAGTTTTACATTATTCTGCTTTCTATATGATAAAATTCAGGGTTTTATCTTTCTGGAAAAAAAAGTTACTCAGAAATAAGGGATTTTAATAAATGTAATTTTGTTTTAAAAAACAACAACAACTTGATTTTTCGGCCATTTTTGGCGGTGCCTAATATATATATATATATATATATATATATTGGATAGGGAAGTGTGTTTTTTAATAAATAAATATAATAAACATATAACACAAAATACAGTTGTTCTTTTAAAGAAAATACTGTTTTTAATTTTAATAAAACATGAACATAAAGTTTTTGTAACACATTTCTGGAAGTAAAATAATTTTTAAAAAATTCTATTTTGTATTATGTTTCTTATATTTATTGTTAAAAAAAACTTTAAAAAACAAAAACAAAAAAAAAAATGCATTTATTTTCGATTCGATCCTGAAATTGCATTTGTCTGCCCCTGCTATGCACTCTCCCCATCTCCCAACTGAAAATCAAAAAAGTTATTCCTCCGAGTAGTGCACAAGTGCCCAAAGTTGTATAATATTGATAACAAAAACAAAAAATGCAAAAATGCGACGATATTGTAATTTTTTTTGGACAAAACATTCCAGCAATTGTAAGAAAAAATGATTTTTTAACGACTTTAGTAAAGTAGAGTTACCTCTCCTCTTAGTACAATGAGTTAAGTTTCCGAATTATCAAAGTACTTTTATGTTATTACTTTCATTAATTTTACCAAATGAGGAATCATTTCCACTAAAAATCCAGTTGGTATTATGCATTTAAAATTGAGAAAATTGTGCTTGAAAAGTGTCTACTTTATGTGAAAGAAGCCAAAGCAAAATAAAATGGGCGCCGAATTTGGCCTGATGTTGTGTTTATCTACAACGAAACTCGAATTTTAACTCGAAATGATTTCTCATTTAATACTATGGTTATCATCAAGTTTATTCACCCAGTGTTTACAAAGGCTTTGTGCGGAGCTGCCGGCTGCAAAAATAAAATGAGTTTTTATTTACATTTATTTTCCAAATTGTATTAAAAAAAAAAAAAGAAAATGAATAAGAGAATCGGGTTATCAATTTTTTCTTGTTTGCTTATTTTAAAAAATACAAAAGATGGAAAAAGAAATGTAATGCCTATTTTTTATTCTGCCCTAATGGTCAGAGGGGATTGGAAATTGTATTGTTATGATCACTGAACTTATGCATTTATAAGCTGAAAGTTTAATCTCTGTTGACGGTGCGAGACTAAAAAAACAATCCCTGTCATGGATGTACGTCAGAAGCAAGGATGCGTTATTGAATTCCTCCATGCAGAAAAAATTGAACTGATCAAGATTCATCGGCGCCTGTTGAACGTTTACGAAGCTAATGCAGTTGATGTCAGCTCAGTTAGGAGATGCGTTCGTCGATTGCAGGGTAGCGTCAGGGATGTGAGTAACAAAGTGCAGTCCAGACCGAGGCATCAAACGAGGCTGACAAAAAAATGCATTATATTATATTATATTGTGCCCTTTGTGATAAAAATATCATCATATTTTCGATCCAGTTTGGAAACATTTGCCGCCTTTCGACTACGGTGGACCAAACGCGCTGAAATCATTTTTTTTATTCTGCTTTAAATTGCCCTCCTCCCCATTTTGGAGAAGCTGGCTCCCACACATACACATTAAAAACCAAACTCATACAAATGGTCACCCATCTGGTACTGGCCAGCCTCAGCGTTAATAATACATTGAAATTTTCGTCACTGAAAAATAAGTTTTTTTTTTGGCTTTTTGGTCTTCCGTAGTTTGCTTTTTATCAAGTACAAATGTAAACAGAGTAATCAAATCGACTCGAAGTAACTGGTTGCCTATATGAATAAGTGGAATTATTTGAAATCCAGGTAGTTATATTATAATATTTTTGCATATTCTCATAGAAAATCACCCTAAATCTTAGACAAGAAATAAACAAATTAATTCTTTCAAATCCCCTTTTTTTTTAAACTATTTATATACGTTTTTTGTGCAAAACAAAAAACGCCAATTGTTAACTTTTGGGGAAAATTTAACATTTCAAATTTAATTAAAAATAGTAGAAAAAGTTTTACATTATTCTGCTTTCTATATGATAAAATTCAGGGTTTTATCTTTCTAGAAAAAAAAAGTTACTCAGAAATAATGGATTTTAATAAATGTAATTTCGTTTTAAAAAACAACAACAACTTGATTTTTCGGCCATTTTTTGCGGTGCCTAATATATATATATATATATATATATATATATATATATATATATATATATATGTGTGTGTGTGTGTGTGTGTGTGTGTATATATATTTGAGAGGGAAGTCTGTTTCTTAATAAATAAATATAATAAACATATAACACAAAATACAGTTGTTCTTTTAAAGAAAATAGACTGTTTTTAATTTTTAATAAAACATGAACATAAAGTTTTTGTAACATATTTCTGGAAGTAAAATAATTTTTTAAAAATTCTATTTTGTATTATGTTTCTTATATTTATTGTTAAAAAAAAAACTTTAAAAAAAAACATGCATTTATTTTCGATTCGATCCTGGAATTGCATTTGTCTGCCCCTGCTATGCACTCTCCCCATCTCCCAACTGAAAATCAAAAAAGTTATTCCTCCGAGTATTGCACAAGTGCCCAAAGTTGTATAATATTGATAACAAAAACAAAAAATGCAAAAATGCGACGATATTGTAATTTTTTTTGGACAAAACATTCCAGCAATTGTAAGAAAAAATGATTTTTTTACGACTTTAGTAAAATAGAGTTAGTACAATGAGTTAAGTTTCCGAATTATCAAAGTACTTTTATGTTATTACTTTCATTAATTTTACCAAATGAGGAATCATTTCCACTAAAAATCCAGTTGGTATTATGCATTTAAAATTGAGAAAATTGTGCTTGAAAAGTGTCTACTTTATGTGAAAGAAGCCGAAGCAAAATAAAATGGGCGCCGAATTTGGCCTGATGTTGTGTTTATCTACAACGAAACTCGAATTTTAACTCGAAATGATTTCTCATTTAATACTATGGTTATCATCAAGTTTATTCACCCAGTGTTTACAAAGGCTTTGTGCGGAGCTGCCGGCTGCAAAAATAAAATGATTTTTTTTTTTACATTTATTTTCCAAATTGTATTTAAAAAAAAAGAAAAGAAAATGAATAAGAGAATCGGGTTATCAATTTTTTCTTGTTTGCTTATTTTAAAAAATACAAAAGATGGAAAAAGAAATGTAATGCCTATTTTTTATTCTGCCCATTTTTTATTCTGGTCAGAGGGGATTGGAAATTGTATTGTTATGATCACTGAACTTATGCATTTATAAGCTGAAAGTTTAATCTCTGTTGACGGTGCGAGACTATAAAAACAATCCCTGTCATGGATGTATGTCAGAAGCAAGGATGCGTTATTGAATTCCTCCATGCAGAAAAAAATTGAACTGATCAAGATTCATCGGCGCCTGTTGAACGTTTAAGAAGCTAATGCAGTTGATGTCAGCTCAGTTAGGAGATGCGTTCGTCGATTGCAGGGTGGCGTCAGGGATGTGAGTGACAAAGTGCAGTCCAGACCGAGGCATCAAACGAGGCTGACAAAAAATGCATTGAGAATTGTGGTGACTATGTAGAAAAATAAATTCTGAAGCACAAAAGGGTGTTCATTTTAATGGTACCACCCTCGTCTTCGTGGCTCTTCAACGTTTTAGTTTTTGAGTTAAAATATAGAGAATTCGTTACTTTTGGAACGACCCAGGTGTATATTATACATATAGTCATCCACAGACAATACTGTTTGGCTGTATCACAGCTCATCAGTGTGGATAGACCAGCAACTACCTCATCAGAATTGAAACACGACCGTTTTCATCGTTACGCTATTTGGCTGCTGCTGAGATGGATTATGAGAAATTACAATGTTAAAACATTGTCCAAACGCCTAAGCTCTATTTGTTTACATAAAGAGCATTGCATTGCTTTTTTCGCAGCAGTTTGTTATTTCGCTTCCCAAATAATAATAATAATAATAATAATAAATATATATATATATATATATATATATATATATATATATATATATATATATATATATATATATACATATATATATATACGAGCAAGCAGTTAATAAAACATGTTAAAAAACACTTTGAAAAAGAGTTAAAAACATATTTAATCTGAAAAGGAAACACTTGATAAGTGGATAGTCCTTAATCCGCGGGGTTTCAAAGAAATACTTTCCTTCTCATCAGAGGGTAGGAATTAGCAATGAGGGATCGGATTTTGCATACAAAAGTATTTGATGAAACAACAAGTAAGTTAAAGATCTTACTTGATAACAAAAAAGTGAAGCAGAGGGAATATGGTGAAGAAAAAGGTGATTACACATGAATGGATAGTCTGGTGAAAGATAAATAATCCAGTGACGGTAAAATCCTAAAATATAACTTCAAGAAAGTTAAATGAATTTCCATTTGCACAAGTAAAATCCAAGGAAATCCCGTAATTGGAAGATGGTCCAAAATAATCCAAAGGCCTAAATCCATGGAATAATTCACAAATATGTACAAGGGAAAAAGGGGAAAAATTCCAATAATATTAATAAAAGAAAAATAAGATATGCTTTTCACATTGCTGCCGAGACATTTGAGGTTGCTATTTTCCAAAGGTAGGGTAACTAGTGAAATATAACGGGTTCATACAAGAGTGCTCAATACAGAAGTAAAGCAGGTTACATTTATCTTTACAGTAGTTTGTTGCTACACAGTCATGAGCATGTTTCAGTCTACTAGTATTTACTAACTAGAGACCTCATCAGGCAACAACCTTTATTTTCGAAAACGGAATACTAAATCCATATATATATATATATATATATATATATATATATATATATATATATATATATATATATATATATATATCCTAGAAGGTCGCCCAGCATTGCTCAGTCATAAAATATGCTTAAATATGATATTTTAGATTCCATATTTATCAATATAGAACCAATTCTCTATTGATTCTTATATTGTATCCAGTTTATAGCAGTGATTTCAAAAGTAAAAAAAGAAAAAATGACTTTGGTACCATCAGCTAGAAACGAAACCAAAACATGTAGCGTTCCAGCCTTATTTGTTACCATCTGAGTCACCAATAGATGGACCAAATCTCTACAAATTAACTGGTATTAACATATAAATGTATATTTGCACATGCGTAGAAAAGCACTTTAAGTCAACTTATGTCTGCTAAGTTCTAATTTTATCAATTTTAACCCTAAGCAGCTATTTTTACTGGCTAAAATCCAAATCAATTTGTTCCACAGGTCCGAATTCCCTATATATCAAGTTTCAAGTCTGTAGACTAAAAATTCACAGAGTAGTTTAGTATAGACCGTTTCTCACACCAATAGTCAAACAAGGCTCCTTTCACACACACACACACACACACACACACACACACACACACACACACACACACACACACACACATATATACATATATATATATATATATATGTATATATATGTGTGTGTGTGTGTGTGTGTGTGTGTGTGTATATATACTAGAATATGTACCCGGGGTTGTCCAGTATTAACCGTAATGTTAAATTCCTTTAAAAAAAAAATGAATTAAACAAAAACGGAAAGAAACTGAGACATGTGCGTGCGAGTATTATGTTTTTTTCTAAACAGTTCACATCTTCTAAGTAAAAAAATACTTGAGCTGAGATTGAAACCAAAACCTAAAGAAAGTCAAGTACGATAACCATTAGGTCAGCTTGCCACGTGCTTTAAAAAGTGTTTTCAGTCCTGGTGAAACAGTTGACAAACAAATAAAAATCCGCTGACTCCCCAAGTACCAATTTTTCAATTTTGAATACTTAACAGCCCTTTTTCTGGATGAAAACTGATTAAAATTTTTTCCACATGTCTGAATATGCTCTACACCAAATTTCAACTCTGTAGATCAAAAATTCATTAAAAAGCGTCCTATCACTCACACACACACACACACACACACACACACACACACACACACACACACACACTCTCTCTCTCTCTCTCTCTCTCTCTCTCTCTCTCTCTCTCTCTCTCTCTCTCGCTCTCTTTCTCTCTCTCTCTCTCAATATTGATCTTTATTATAGCTTGAATTATTAGCATTTTTTTGTTGATTGGTGATATTTTATTCTATAAACAAATATTTGTATCCATGCTCGACCGAGCTCTATGGTCTCCCCCACCAGCAAAACATTTGCACGAATACTCGTCAAGCTACAACAACTGTCAACAACTTCTCACTCTATGCCTAAAACTAAACGGAAATTCCATGAGCAGACTTTCTTTCTTAGAATTATACATCTGTGGAATACAATACCGTGGGGCTGCTTCCCAGCTTCCTATAACATGGTCATTTTCAAATCTGATGTAAATCTTGTTGAGCCGTCCTCTTAAACAGTCAACCCCTACTCAAGTTCCACCATTACTGATCATCACGGCGTAGTCTCACCGTCCAAATGACACTCATTAACCCTTATTCTTGAGTGGCCCTTTCGCCTTAATAAGCAGTGACCTCCTTGGTAAAAGAAGAAATCATCACCATCATCTAATTGTTTTGTCATTAGATCAGTTTTATCTGATGGCAGATGCTGGCGATAAAGAGACAACACGTCTCGTTATTATGCAAACATCTATACATTAATACCATAGTACCTTTAATGTACGTATGTACGTGTGTTCCAGATTATGACTTATTCGATCGGGAGATCCTATTTATTAAAAAGGAGCATAGAGGGTGATAACATATTACGAACATCAAATTAGTATATAGATACACTAATTTAATGTTCCCATAGCCTTCAGCCCCTTTATAGATGCTTTTGTAGTGAGGAGTTCTTTTTTCGGGGTGAGGGTGCTGGCCTGACGCCCAACCTTCCCAAAGCCTAGCCTTCCCAAATGGTCACCCATCTGGTACTGACCAGGCTCAACGTTGCTTAACTGTGATCTGGCGAGTACTGGTGTGTCAACGTGATTGTGCCGTACTAATTTAATGTTCATGGCATGTTATCACATTCTATCCTTTTTTTAAGAAATAGGATCTCTCGATCACCAAAGACCCAATGTAAAATAAAATTTAAAAAAAAATTAAATAAAAAATTAAAAAATGACGTCACATTTGCGCTGTACGTGAAACTAAAATATACCTTCTTGGTCTTCTGGCTACGATCTAAGGATATTATCGGTTCTGTCTAAAGATGGTATAATGATATAGTGGGGTTTCCGTTCGTACCAGGCGTCCATACAATGCTAATATGTTACAGATCCTATATTGGAGATAAACCGTAACAACCAGATATATTCTGACACTACATTAATAAGATTACTTAGATAAATACTTTTACAGTTTTAACAAAAGGGCTACAATAATATCACAGGGTCTCCATTTATGCTGAGCGTCCACAGAATGCCCAGAAGCAATATATTATAGATGAAAAATGTAACGATCGTTGCTCTCCTCCGAAATTTGTGACAGTAAGTATCCCCAATGATACAGTACTCTCTGTACCCTTCAAATGGAGGTTTGGTGTGTCCTCTTCTTCGATCTTTCTATCCTCCTAGATCTTCATGACCATTTTATCTAACACCAGGTGAAGTAGGTGCCACCACAAATATGTGTGTCTGTTTGGTTGATGAGGGTGTGTGTCAAATTATAGGACTTTTATCTTTTTTACTTCTTTTTGGATGGGTGGGGGGTCACCACTTGGGGGGGCACTACTTATCAAAGCCCAAAAGCCACTTGAGGATAAGTATTAATGTGTGTTAAGTAGGGGGTGAGACAACACCTTAGTGATCGATAATGGTGGAAATTGAGCAGAATTTAATTAGTTAAGAGGACGGCTCAACAAGAACTTATTTACATTAGACTTGAAAACGATCAAGTTATAGTTAGCCAAGAGGCAGCCCCACAATATTGTGTTCCACAGAGGGTAGTTCTAGGAAAGAAACTTTGCTCAGGAAATCTTTGTTTAATTTTTTGGCACAGATAGAGAGTAAGGGAAATTGTTAACGACCATTGGTTTCTGCAGTCAAGGATTTTCCTTAATATTATGCTTGTTTTTCATCATTGCAGTGTGTTGTAAGATTTTTATCTTCCTATTGATTCCAATTTCTCCTTGTTTCTCTTCAAGATTTAATGTTCCTACAATTATAGTCATTACTGTAATTTTTTTTCTAGTATTTATTTAGTTTTTCTGCCTTCTTGATCTTCATCCTGTAAAATGCTGAGACAGCAAAATCTACGATTTGGCAGTTTTTTCCCCCTACTTATTACCTATTATCACTTGCATTTTGAGGATGCTGGCAATGGTCCTGTTGTCTTAACTTGGATCAGTAGAGAGCATGAGTTGTACAGTGGTGTATCTCCAATCTACTCGTTGAACATTGCGTTACTTTCAGATATAATAGAAGGCTCCTATCACTCTTGGGATTTGTACACAACTAGCCAATTAGTAGATGGTTTGCAACAACAAAAAAAGAAAACCGATTTTCATCAAACAGAAATGAAATCATGTCGTCTTTTCTAGTGTGACAATTTTAACGTTCCATCCTATTTAGTTTGGTCACGACTGAACTTCACATTTCAAGTAAAAGCATTTTGTATGTTTTTTTTTGTTTTTTTTTTACATGGGGGTCATCACTTATCAAGGCACGAAGGCCACTCAAGTAATCAATGAGATAGTATTGTAGTAATCATTAGTATTAGGGGTTTTGATAGTGTCTTACTTAAGGGGACAGTTTGTCAGGAGTTTGTTTATGTTGGACTTGAAGACGTCCAAGTTGTAGTCAGGTGGGAAACAGGCAAGCGGCAGAGAGTTCCACTGGTGTGCAGTTCTAAGAAAGAAGCTTTGCTCATGGAATCTACGTTTGGATTTAGGCACAGATAAAGAGTGGGGAAAATTATTGACAGTAGTTTCAGCCAGACGGGTGTTTCTCGTGAAAGATTGGTGAGGGGGACGAGAGATTGGAGCTCAGACGAGCACCTGCCATGGAAATAGCGATAAAACAAAGACAGGCTCGCAACGTCTCTTCTGTGGGAGAGAGGTTGCAGGGAAGAGAAAAGGGCACTAAACCACGAAGTCTATTTTGTACTCTGTCAAGGCAGGATAGGCTGTTTTTAGCAGCTCCTGCCCAGATGTGGCAGCAGTACTCCATCCTTAGACGTCCTTGGCTTTTATACAGATAGAGAATTACATCAGTAGTGAGATATCTTCTGGAGCAGTAGAAGGATCCCACCATTTTCCCAGCGTCCCTGGAAACAGATTTGATCTACGTGTTCCATTTCAGATCAGGAGTAAAGGTCAAACCCAGAAGCTTGTCAAAACATGGAGCCTCCCCAAGACAAGAACCATTCATTTCAATTGATGCCAGATGGGGATCAGAGCGTTGATGATATAAAGATAGAAGCTTGGTTTTAGATGCATTAAAAGTGACCAGCCACCTCTTCCCCCATTGTACCATGCGCTCAAGATCAGAGGAGAGAGAATTAGAGAGAACTTTGTCATTTACGGCCTTTGATATGTTGCCATAGATGGTCGTGTCATCAGCATAGATGTCAACGAATGATTTAAGTATGTGTTTTGGGAGATCATTGATGTAGATCAAGAAGAGAGATAGGGCCCAGGATGGACCCCTAGGGGACTCCAGCATTAATATTGTGGACCTCTGATTTCTGCCTATCAACCACTACTCTTATGAGCCTATCAGAGAGAAATGATTTAATAATTGAGAAAACATTTCCAGTAATACTGTAGGTGGAAATCTTGTGAAGTAGGCCCTTATGCCATACCTTATCAAAGACCTTCGATATGTCAAGAGCAATTGCCCTGGAAAGGAAACCTTTGTCAAGAGATTAACTAATCCTATGTGATATAACCGTTAGCACATCTGCTGTAGATCTTGCTGAGCGGAAACCATATTGCATGTCACTAAAAAGGTTGTTTCTGTTGAGGTGGTTGACTACTTCTTTATTTAATATGGATTCCAACAACTTACTCATGACACACAGAAGACTTATTGGTCTGTACTGTGAGAGAGATGACTTCACCTGAATTCTTAAATACAGGGCATACTGATGAGGTTTTCCAGGGTGTTGGGAAGCTCTTCTCCTTAAGGCAACGCTTAAACAGTTTTGTAAGTATGGGGGCAAGTTCTGCTTGGAGCTTTTTCAGCACTATAACTGGAATGCCGTCAGGGCCAGTTGCTTTACTGGAATCAAGGTTCTTAATTAGCTTGGCGACCTCACGCACAGATATTTGTATGTTGCATAGCGTGTTGTCTGTTATAGGAGGAAATAAAGGGAGTTGATGGTCATTGTCGCATAGGGTAGAATTAGCTGCAAAGTTCTTGGAAAATAATTTGGCCTTGTCTGATGCTGACGAGTCATGCTGAAAGTAAAACAAACCCAAATTAGAAAATATGATTGAGTTGATATGATTGAGTGAATATGATTGAGTAAATATGATTGAGTAAATATGATTGAGTGAATATGATTGAGTGAATATGATTGAGTAAATATGATTTAGTAAATATGATTGAGTGAATATGATTGAGTGAATATGATTGAGTAAATATGATTGAGTAAATATGATTGAGTAAATATGATTGAGTGAATATGATTGAGTAAATATGATTGAGTAAATATGATTGAGTAAATATGATTGAGTGAACATGATTGAGTAAATATGATTGAGTGAATATGATTGAGTAAATATGATTGAGTAAATATGATTGAGTGAATATGATTGAGTTAATATGATTGAGTGAATATGATTGAGTAAATATGATTGAGTGAATATGATTGAGTAAATAAGATTGAGTAAATATGATTGAGTAAATATGATTGAGTAAATATGATTGAGTGAATATGATTGAGTAAATATGATTGAGTAAATATGATTAAGTTAATATGATTGAGTAAATATGATTGAGTGAATATGACTGAGTAAATATGATTGAGTGAATATGATTGAGTAAATATGATTGAGTAAATATGATTGAGTGAATATGATTAAGTAAATATGATTGAGTAAATATGATTGAGGAAATATGATTGAGTGAATATGACTGAGTAAATATGATTGAGTAAATATGATTGAGTAAATATGATTGAGTAAATATGATTGAGTAGATATGATGTAGTAGATATGATGTAGTAGATATGATGTAGTAGATATGATTAAATAAATATGATTGAGTTGATATGATTGAGTAGATATGATTGAGTAGATATGATTGAGTAGAATATTGCTTAGAAATTTTTATTAAATATAAACATTGGTCTTATGTTTCAGAATGTTTGAGATGAGCATTGATAATTAATATTATTTGTATTACTAGCGGGGAAGGGTCACCTGGCTTTGCCTGATTGTAAAATACGCTTAAATATATTTAATTTGTCCAGATTTCGTATATATTATTATAGAGTCGTGATTTCGAAAGTAAAAAAATAAAGTATTTGGGTGTCATTAGCTAGAATCGAAACCGAAACCGAAACTGTAGCATTCAAAGCTGGTGACGTTACCACTGTACCAACGTGACAGGCATATGTACAGATTAAAAAATTAAAAATAAACTAAGATGAATATACAAAATGTCTAATGATTTTCAATTTTGACCCCTTTTTGACTCCTTAAAACCTATTTTAATTGGCTAAAGACCCATAAAAGAATGGTTCGTAAAAAATTCAATCCTAGTGCCGTTCTGTAACTTCTAGTTTTGTAAGAGATAGAGTTTGAAAATATGCAGACAGACAGACAGACAGATATAGTGAGTTTTATAAATTAGATTTGGACCACAAGTCCTTGGCAGTATTTATCTCCCTCCCACAGTGGAAAGATGTGACACAAGGGTCAGAAAGTGGGATTGAAGAGCCAGCGCCCCTGAGAAGAAGCACTATTGCCTGCAAAAAATGTCTGAGCAGGCCCATCGGCATTCTTTGGTAGAGGCTCCTCATGTGATTAGCAATAAACTAACCCTTTCTCAAAGGGAGAAGGTAAAGCCTGGAACGGTGAACCTCCTAGAACTGCACAAAACTAGCAATGAATAGGAACTTTGTTGATTTTGGAAGCCGAGGTGAAAAATCTCCTCAAACGAATAAAGTGCTAGACAAAATTCAGTTTTAAGTGAAACTCTTTTTGATGTTGAAGGTTCAATCCTCAGTGTGGACGATACTAAGAATAGAATTGCAAATTGCTTAAGATTTCTATCCAAACGTGAGCATGGTACCTATGTGGACTAAAGAAAGGGTTCTGTTTGAAATTCCATGCAGATTCATCCATCCAAGAGAAAGATTCCTGAGTTCAACAAGATACACCTGAACAATGTCAGAGGTTACATTAGCCAAAAACGTTCTGCAAATATCAGTCCAGATGAAAACATTAGTTTGAATAATCTGAACTAGTGAGACCTGTGGAAAATGGACTCTGATTTATGAAAGTATGATAGGTTATGAAAAGGAAGGGTTGTAAATTTGGGTTGAATTTGAGGGTATCAAAACCAAAGCAAAATATGATAAAAGTAAAAATAGATGAACCCCATAATTTATTATACCATACCTGTTCACCCGGAAACACTTATCACAATATTCTCTGGATCTATATTAAAAAACCTTGTTAAACTTTGTGACATATTTCCATTCTATGGAGGTCAATGCGAATGAACATCCCATAATTTTATTATACCATATTTCTTCAAACTGAAACATAGTTATCACACTTACGCAGATAGATATGAAAAGTCTTTATTATAAAGTTTGTGCCTATTTCCATTCTATGGAGGCCAGGTGCGAACGCAGACCCCACAATTTTATTATACCATCCCTATTTAAGTTAAAACATACTTATCAAAGTATTATTATGTACATCTATATTAAAAACACTTGTAAACGTTTTTTTTTTAATTTTTAAATTTTTTATTTCCATACTTTGTCGATCAGGCGCGAATGCAGACCCCACAATTTTAATGAACCCCGTTCTGCCAGATCAAACATAACCATTTCTGTGTCTCAATACATCTTCTATCATTATTTGTAATCAGTTTTATAAAATAGTCAACCATATAGGAGCCTATTCGTGACCGCACACACACACACACACACACACACACACACACACACACACACACACACACACACACACACACACACACACATTCAGCTTTATATTATAGATATCAAAACCGAAACCAAAACTTATGAAAAATTATTGATAAAATTATTTATAAAAACTATAGATTACTGAAATGTCATCAGCTATAATCGAAACCAAAACTTATGAAAAATTCTTGGTAAAATTATTTATTACAAGAAATGGAAGTCCATAACAATTAAACGACAATCACTCGCAATGTAAGCGTAACACACAAAATAAATAACACACACGCTGTCCTATTAATATAGAGATAATATGAACATTAGTCCTATCGTATTTTCTCAATCTCTCATTGATAACAATGGAAGTAGCAAAAGTTCCTGCAAAGGGAGATAAGTCAGTCTTTCACTTGTAGAACTATCATTCCCCCCCCCCCCCCCCGCCGAGAGAGTTTTTTGGTTTGTCTATGTTTTGTAGACGTTTCGAGAACGATTGTTTTGTCCTGGCCCCGGCACCAGTTCCCTGGGGCAATAAAACCAATGAAATGATTAGCACATCCCCTTACATCAAAGGATCGATATGGCGTCAACTATAATCGGCTATGTGTCAACTGGTGTGGGTCTGGTCGTCTTTAAGGGCAACTTTTCCATTGCTGTTAATGACAGGCAGGGACCTCTGCTGCTGAAAATTGAACACTTGAACAAATAGCGAACAAATCATCTTTTTTATAAAAATATATATTTATTTTCACAAGTAAGGAGCATTTTGAGACCCGATAGTTGAGACCCGTTCGTTGCTGTCAGAATCTAAGCTGCGTCTGCGACTGTTTACAATTATAATTCAATTCCCTTTCTTTGTAAAAGAAAAGAGTAGCGAGAGAGAGAGAGAGAGAGAGAGAGAGAGAGAGAGAGAGAGAGAGAGAGAGATTAGTTCCTTTGGGTTTGACCTTTTGAAGCCTGGGGTGATCGTTTTGACACAGCTGTGTTTTGTAAACACTTGGAAGTCAAAACTGGTTGATATGTTCTGACATTTTGAAAATCAAACGGCTCTTGCATGATATGTCTGTGCTTCACCACACGAGCAAAGTTGGTGTAGAGGGGCCCAAAATGTGGGGAGCTGGGGCTCCCTCAAAAAGGGCTCTCACCCATTGTGCCTGACAAGTAAAAATGAACAACTGTAATTTATGATGAAACTGATTTTTACTTGTAATTCAACTTCTACTCTCTCAGCTTTTCTGATTTTTTGGTGAGGATAGTTGCTTCAGCATGACACGTGAAGACATTAAAACGTCTTAACTTGATGTAAATTTTAATTGTGACTAATACTAAAGAAGCACTTTTTTTTGTTTTTTTTTAATTTTAGCTTTGCTATAATTTATGCAAGTATTCTTGTTACATTATTAAAAATCACTATCGTTCGCGATTCTGTTTCTCCGTACAAATGTTCTTTTTATAACCATGTCCATGTGTTTTTATGCATCTCCTATTTGGTCAGTCTTATAAATTGTCCATGTAGCTGCTTCTCTCCTCATTTTGTTGTTTTGAGTTATGTGTTTTTCTAGTTTGTTTTGTCTATCATCCGCACATACATTTGTATACATACTAGTTCAGAATATCTTATTACTAATACTGCCGAGATATTTATTCTATTTCGATACTATTACCAGTTCTGTTCTAAATTCCCGATTCTGATACAATTACCAATTCTATTCTAAATTCTCAATTCCAATATAATTACCGATTCTGTACTAAATTCCCGATTTCAAGACAATTACCGATTCTGTTCTAAATGCCCGATTCCAATATAATTACCGATTCTGTTCTAAATTCCCGATTCCAATACAATTACAGATTCTGTTCTAAATTCCTGATTTTGATACAATTACCCATTCTATTTTAAATTCCTGATTCCAATACAATTACTGATTCTGTTCTTAATTCCCGATTACAATACAATTACTGTTTCTTGATTCCGATACAATTTAGAGTTTATTCTAAAATTCCGATTCCAATGCAATTACCGATTCTGTTCTAAATTCTTAATTCTGATAAAATTACTGATTCTGTTTTAAATTCCCGATTCCACTTCTTTTGAAGTTTCTAAATATTTAGTTAAAGAGTTATTTTCCTTTTAATTTTTGGCTTCCTATTAGAACACATATATTTGGCAAAAGTGAAAATATCCATTTGTGTAGGGACAGGCATATATTTCACAAGTAGATTTTCTACCTACTTTTGTCTGAAATGTTTCCCTGGAATTGGTTGTAAATAGCGACGCAAAATTTATTTATCTTTCCGGTAGTTGGTCGTAGTGGTTGAGAAGATGTTATTTGAATTTTTTTTTAATAAATAACTGAACATAGTAAGTATAATTTGGACTCTTCAGACTACTGTTCTCATCTTGAGTCTCATTTTCATAACATTTCAGTCGATGTAACCTCCGACCTTCTTCAGGTGTATGTTATCAAATTTGAGAATCTTTTAATTGAACTCAGGATTCTGCACATAATTTTGATTGCAAACTTTTTATTTGATTCAGGGGGTGGGGGTAGCATGCTCTCATTCCATCAGCCATGACTGAATGGAGGTCCAAAGTAATTTACAATTGCATTTTTGGTTGCCCACACTGAAGATTGAACTTTCAACCTCCAAAAGAATGTAATTTTTACAGCTGAATTTTTCCAAGTACTCTAACCACTGCGCAACGGGGCCTGGTGGAAAATTATTTATTTATCTTTATTTTTTTTTTTTAACATGGTAGTCACCACTTATCAAGGCCCGGAAGCCACTCGGAGATAAGGGTTATTGCGTGTGCAGTAATCAATGGGATAATATTGCGTTAATCTTTAGTAATGGAGATTTGATAAAGTGTCTTACTTAAGGGGGCAGTTTATCAGGAATTTGTTTATGTAGGACTTGAAGACATCCCATTTGTATTCAGGTGGGAAACAGGCAAACGGACTATTATATAAAAGGAAATTTGTCTTTGTGTGTGTGTGTGTGTGTGTGTGTGTGTGTGTGTGTGTGTGTGTGTGCGTGCGCGCGCGCATGTGAGTTCCCTATGGACTCGAAAACGGCTGGGCCAATTTTTATGAAATTTCACATAAAGGTACTATATGTGCCTGGCAGATAGGTTTTGTATCAGAATGTCTTTGATTAGGTATTATTGTCTTTCATAAGTATATTATCGACAATCAAAATAATCCGATTAAAGAAGGAACATGCGATTTTGACTGAAGTTAACACCATATACAGCCTAACATCGCAAGTACATTTGAGAAGTTTCATCACCGCACAAGCAGAGGGAAGAACTGCTGTTTTCTGGCTAATACTTATTGTTGGCAAGTTTTGATCTTTAAATAGTATTTCTTTTTTTACCTCCTTACATCAAGTGGCTTTATGCCTTGCCTGGAACAATTTCCATTAAAAAGAAAAAAATCATTTAACTAACCACATTAAAAACTAAAACATATCATCATCATCATCATCATCATCATCATCATCATCATTATTATTATTATTATTATTATTATTATAGTAGTCTCAACGTTTCCATATTTTTAGTGGGATTTTTTTCTTGAACATCAGGTCAATTTCTTTGACTTTAGACATTCAAGTTGTACCTTAACTCTTTCGCCGTTTTGCAAAATTCGAAAAAGAAATTAATCTGATTAAACCATTTATAGTGGTTTTTCGTTACGATTCCAAGCGTTCCAATTACAATAGAAATCGACTTCCTTCTTTACATTTCCATAGTCTAAATATTATTATTATCATTATCATTATTATTATTATTATTATTGTTATTGTTATTATTATTATTATTATTATTATTATTATTATTACTCACTAGGAGTTTTCACACAGACCATTATCAGAGATTTCTCTTTGAGAACAACCTGTGATGTCCCCCGGAGTCTGAGTGACAACAAATCTTTCCAGATTTCCAGTACTCTCCACTACTTTCATTAACCTTTGCAAATGAATTTGCATTATCGCAATAGCCGTTTTCCATTGATTTCTTGTTGGCAGCGACCATTGGTCTTCACTAGAATTTGGGTGGCAATATTGTTATTATCATTATTATTACTGTTATTAGTATTGTTATTATTATTGTTGTTGTTGTTGTTGTTGTTGTCGTCGTCATCGTCGTCGTCGTCGTCACGGCTTTCAATATTATTCAAAATCTTCAAAACCTGTTGATGGTATGAAGTCAACTGAGCCATGCTTTTTTTGGGGAACTCTCTCAGGAATACATAGACAAAGAAGGTTCCTTGGACTGGCTCAAGAGGGAAGCCTTCCACCACGATCAGGAAAGGGTTATAATGGCTGCTCAAGATCAGGTATTGGTGACCAATGCATTCAAGAAGATGGCAACAAATGCAGGTTCTGTCATACAGAATTGGAAAGTGTGAGTCATCTGGTATCAAGTTGCAAGGTTCTTTTGGGGGATGCTACTACATAGCGAGACATGATGGAGTATGCAAGTACCTCCACTGGACCATCTGTAAAATATTAAACATTCAGTGTAGCAGCAAGTCCTGAGAACATCAACCTGAAAGAACAGTTGGAAATGACTTATATACCATACATTACGACCATGTAATCCGTACAGCCACCTGCCTTGAAAATGCTGCTGTGAAACCTGACATAGTTATATGGAATAAGTCAGAGAGAGTGGCAACCTTGGATGAAGTGAGTGTCCCTAATGATGGAGATCTGACCAGAGCTGAAAGAGAGAAACAGACCAAATATCAAGGTCTCATGTGTGATATGCAAAGAAACTGGAATCTTAGAGAGATATCAATCATACCAGTTATTATAGGTGCTACAGGGCTTATGAAGAAGAACCTGAAGTCCTACCTAACTAATATTTCTAGTGAACCAAGTGCAAAAGAGATCCAGACAATTGCACTCAAGGGAACAGTGAGGATACAAAAAAAGAGCTCTCGGTTGGTTTCAATAAAAAGTAGGGCAATGTTAGCAGCTGGTTTGGCCCATACCCAGCATTACAATCTTCAAAGAAAGAAAATGGGGGAAAAAAATATGTTTACTTTTTAAAACTTTATTCACTCCAAAACAAGGCTTATTGCCATTGAGACATAAAGGAGTTACCATTAATTAGAGGCCAGATTTATAGGGGCATCCTAAATCCCTACTTAGGATGCCCCTATAAATCTATCTTCTAATTAATGCAGAAAGTTGTTTGTTTTCATTACAGGGTGTTCAATAATTAACATTACAAAGTCTTTTGCTCATATTTATTAAATAAATTAAACAATATAGATCATCCAAACGTAAATATATACAATAGTATTACTAGATTAAAAATATCCAAACTTTATCCAATGTAACCGCATCAATAACCTGCTGCAAACGCTTTGTGAATGCTTTACACGAGTCACAAATGATCTTTTGTGGGATTTTAGCCCATTCCTCACTTAATTTCTTCAGAACCAACCACCGATGTCCAAACTCCTAGTCCTAACATTTGCGGGCAATATGAACTGGAACAAATACATAGAGGACATTGCAAAAGCTGCTGCAAAGAAGGTGGGTTCCCTCTATCGAGCTAGAAGACTACTCATGCCTGAGAGTATCCTGTACCTGTACAAGGTCATGCATGGAGTATTGTTCGCCCATGCATGGAGTATTGGTGCCACATCTAGGCTGGTGTATCTACCACTAGTCTCTCCCTCTTAGATAAAGTCCCAAAAAGAGTTGCCAATCTAATCAGTCCCACGTTATCAACTAAGCTCCAGCCCCTGTCCCATCACCGCAATGTTGCATCACTGTGCCTCTTTTACAAATATTTTAATGGAATGTGTTCTGATGAACTTGTTTCACTTGTACCCCCTCGACGTACATATCCCCGACAAACCCGCTTAGCAATAAGATCTCATCCCTTCACTGTTGATGTCTCTAAATGCTAGAAGACTTTCTTTTCTAATAATTTCTTCCCTCGAACAGCTACACTTTGGAATTCCCTTGCTGCTGCCTGCTTTCCTGGCTGTAAAGAAGTTTAAATGTAACATAAACAAATATCTTGTTAATCTTTCCTAGACATGGCCCCCAAATAGTAGCCCCTTACGTCCAAGTGGCGATATGCTTTGTAATGGGTGAACATGAGTAAAAAAAAAAAAGAAAGAACTTCCAAATTGATATGGTGGGAATTTGAGACTTTACTCTCCAAGTTAAACCAAATATCTTTGATCTCACCAGTTGATTTGAAATGGTTTAGTGCTCTCCACGCCAACATTTGATTCACATTTAAGATCTTCGCAATGTCTCCTGCAGACATTCCGGATCTGAATAACTTTACAATGGTAATTCGTTTCACTAAGTCATGGGGCAAATTGTCAAAAGTAATCTTCAAATTAAACTTTATCCATATGCACATGAAAAAGATAAAAATCTCATGAAAATTCACTAAATATAAATAAGAGAAAGTTGTATAGGTAAATATTGAACCCCTGTACATTTAATATTCTGTATATTAGTAAAGCCGAGGAAACAGGGACCAGTTAGGGAATTCAAATGGCAGGCAGTCCAAGGAAATAAGCTTATTAGAGTAGAAAGTTTTTTGTTGTCTGGAAACCTCCATAGTAAAAGGTTGCAATTGAAGCCCTCCTCTTTGATAAGCTTCTAGTATTGACTTTCACCCAGAACATGTGAAAGATTTGCATCAAATTCATTGCCGAGGTGGCTGAGAAAAGGATTAGATCATTCTCTTGCTCCAGAAATTACCTAAAATGGAGTGCTGTTGCCACATCTGGGGAGAAGCTGCTCGGCACGCCCTATCCAGCCTTGATAGAGTTCAAAACCAGCTTTGAAACCTAGTAGTTGAAGCCATTTTCTCTTCCCTGCAACCGCTTTCCCATAGAAGAGATGTTGCGAGCCTGTCTATCGTTATTTTCATGGCAAGTGCTTGACTGAACTCTAATCTAAGGTTCCCCCTTGCCAAACTTTCATAAAAAACACTCAACTAGCTACAAGCACTATATATGATTTCCCCCATTCTCTATCTGTGCCTAAATCTAAACGCAGATTCCATGAACAAAGCTTCTTTTCCAGAACCGCTCATCTGTGGAACACTGTTCTGCTGGCCTGCTTCCCGATTGAATACAACATAGTAGCCTTCAAATCCAACGTAAACAAGTTTTTGTTGAACTGTCTCCATAAATAATCAAATTCTACCTAATTTACACCATTAACAATTACTAAATGATCACCTTACATTCATTAACCCTTATCCTTGAATGGCCTCCGGGCCTTGATAAGTGGTGAATCCCAAGTAAAAAAAATTCCCCCAGCGCAATGCAATCTTCTATTTATATAAGAATCAGATACACCCTAAGATAAAGTATTGATCTCATATCTGAAGAGTACTCTTTCTTAACAGAGAACAAAATTGACTTTAAAATCTAGTGGGAAACGTCCTCTTCTTGTATTTCAGCCTCTTTTTGTACAAAATAGATGTTTTCTGGCCTTTCTCTTCTGTATCATTATGTCCATGCTAGCTGCTCGACTGAGCTCCAAAGCCTGGTATCTCCCCCTCCAGCAAAACATTCACAGCAAGAACTCATCGTGATATTTTTGTGATATAAACCCAAAGACCTCTAAAACGTGTGGGCTTATCTCATTCCTGTTTTACTAATAAAGAAATGCTCTGCTGAGCTAGCCCTGTTCTTTCAAAACGCTACAAAAATGCCTTACCGAATCTTGCTTCCCTGATAGGTGGAAAATTGTTTCTGTAGTGCCAGTATCCAATAATTCTGGTGAAAGAACTAACCCAGTCAATTATCACCCCAGTAGCCTCCTTCTTCTCTTCACTAAGATATTTAAGTCATTAATCAACCCAGCGCTAGTCTACCACCTCATTGATACTAAATTTCTTTCCAACCGACAGTATAGATTTAGGCAAGTTTGTTCTACTGCAGATATATTAACGGTCATCTCTGAACGCATATACCATGCACTGGGTAAGGCAGCAGAGGAAGTTGGGCAGTAACCCTTGATATATCTAAAGTCTTTGACAGGGTCTAGCCCAAAGGTCTTCTCATGAATATTAAATCATACAGTATTACTGGACTTAATATAATCAGATCTTTCTTAGACAAGAGAAAAATCCACATTATCCTCGATGTTCAAATAGCAGGTCTATCTCAAGAGTTGTTCCTTTATTATTTCTGATATTCATAAATGACCTCCCTGATAAAATTGTCTTCAAGATAGCTATATTAGCTGTTGATACCAAGCTCTATAACAGATATGACGGGAAAACGAATGAACATATCTAAGGCTGAAATCTTAGAGAATGACCTCCAGTCTGTAGTGAAATGAAGACATAACATTTGTGCTAAGACTAAACTTCTTTGCTTTAGCAATTACAAGAAACTTTCTCAACCATCGATTGTTATGACTAATAATTAGGGCTGTGACAATAGATTATTCTTTTCATTCTTTTGACTTTCGGGTATATATACGACACAGTCAGACACACTTAATCAACCGAGAACCACATCCGTTTATATAAAAACATATAAGATACTAACGGATATGTACTAAAGAGTCAAAAGAATGAAAAGAATATGCTGTTATCACAGCCCTACTAATAATACACGACTTGAGAGCTCTTTGCTTTAGCAATCACAACTAACTTTCTTAACAATCGATTGTTATGACTGATAATACATGACCTGTAAGCTCTCTGCTCAAATTCCTTGGCTTAACATTCACAGACAACATGAATTGGAACAAATACATTGAAGACTGTTGCAAAGAAGATGAGTTCTGAAAAGTTTTCTTTAAATATTAAAATTGAAAATCTTTAAAAACCAAGAAATGTTAAGAAAATATTTACTAAATGATAAAATCATTATATATATATATATATATATATATATATATATATATATATATATATATATATATATATATATATATATATAATGTTCAAATTTATATATAACGTTGCCCGGGTGTTTGGAGGTGTGTGTTGAGCAAAAAAAAAAAAGGTGACAATAAGCAGGTATGCTCAAACCCATACTGGAAAGGAGGAAAAGAATGTAAAAAAAAAAAAAAAGTAACGTGTTTGCTGTTGCATCTATCGCCAAACCGGAAGTGATATAGGTTTAAATTAAAGCTAGACAATCAAAAAGAGGGGATGATTTTCGAAAATAGTAGCAAAAAAGCGACCTCTCCTTGTAGAAAAGTGCCCAGTTGAGGATGAAGGAATTAATGTTTTTAGTCAATTTTTTGATATTTGTTGTCCGAAGGGTCGAGCTTCAAAACAATACCGATATTGTGAAAATCTGTCGCCTCTGTTGAAACTTTTTGAAATTTTTGCAGATATACATGCATACATATATACATTTAAACAAACAGGTGAGATTTATATTATAGAAGATGTTCAAATGTATATATAATGTACAAATTTATATATAATGTTCAAATTTTCGGTATAGAAACATATCTTTATCAAGGGTAGAAGACTATCCATGATAAAATTTTTTTTTTTCATCCATATTCTAGTGGTATTAACTCAGGAGGGTCGAAGTAATAATAATAATAATAATAATAATAATAATTCTGATTTCGTTTAACAACGTCTCCCTGGAAAGAGATGGGATTCATTTCCAGAGGATTTCCCTTAATCTCAGCTCCAAATCAGGAGCTTCAAAGATGAAGGGTTTTCCTAAGTATGTTGGTGGTACCTACAATAGCAGAAGTCTGAAGGCCGCCTAAAACATTGGGGATTCATAGTTTTTTCAATTGTCCTTCCAGACGACTTGATACTACTCCTAGTATACCTACTACGATTGGGATTATTTGTATTCTAACCCTGTGTATACGCCTTATCTCCAAGGCCAATGGAGCATAATTGCTCCACTTCTCGATCTCCTTCTCTCTCACATTCCTGTCCCGGGGTACTGAGAAGTCTACAATCTGCCAGTTTTTTTAGACCTTGTGAATGACGACCAAATCCGGACGATTATGTTCCAATTGCTTGGTCGTTATGATACTTTTGTCCCACCATACCTCTACATTTCCATCATCATTTGTTCTCACTTCATCAGGTACCTCCTCAAACCATTTTCCAGCACACTTCACCCCAACCTTCTTACAAACCTCCCAATGTATCCGGAGTCCCATGCAATCGTGTCTTTTACAGCAGTACTCTCTTTGGGTTAATCCACTACATCCTGCTACAAGGTGCGCAATTGACTCTGAGGTCTTACCACAAATCCGGCATTCTGCAGCAACTTCCACTTTTTTTTTTTTTTAAGGTGGTCACCACTTATCAAAGCCCAGAAGCCACTTGGGGATAAGGGTTATAGCGTGTACAGTACGTTAGTGTTGAGATTTGATGAAGTATCTTACTTAAGAGGGTGGTTCAAGAGGAATTTGTTTATTTTGGACTTGAATGAATCCAGGTTGTAGTCAGGTGGGAAACAGGCAAACGGAAGAGAGTTCCACAGGTGTGTACTTCTAAGAAAGAAGCTTTGTTCATGGAATCTACGTTTTGGTTTTGGCACAGATAAAGAGCGGGGAAAATTTTTGACAGTGGTTTCAGCTAGATGGGTATTTTTCGTGAAAGATTGGCGTGGGGGAACCAAGGATTGGAGCTCAGACGAGCACTTTCCATGAAAATAATGATAAAACAAAGACAGGCTCGCAGTGTCTCTCCTGTGGGAGAGAGGTTGCAGGGAAGAGAAAAGGGCATCCCCCACTAAGCCACGAAGTCTATTTTGTACTCTGTCAAGGCAGGATAGGCTGTTTTTAGCAGCTCCTGCCCAGATGTGGCAGCAGTACTCCGTCCTTGGACATACTTGGCTTTTATATAGATAGAGAATTTCATCAGTAGTGAGATATCTTCTGGAGCGGTAGAAGAATCCTACCATTTTTCCAGCCATCTTGGCAACAGACTTGATGTACGTGTTCCATTTCAGGTCAGGAGTAAAGGTCAAACCCAGAAGTTTATCAAAACATTGAGCCTCCCCTAGACGAGAGCCATCCATTTCAATTGATGCCAGATGGGGATCAGAGCGTTGATGATGTAAAGATAGGAGCTTGGTTTTAGATGCATTAAAATTAACCAACCACCTCTTCCACCACTGTAGCACGCGCTCAAGATCAGAGGAGAGAGAGAATCAGAGAGAATTTTGTCCTTTACAGCCTTTAATATGTTGCCATAGATGGTCATGTCATCAGCATAGATGTCAACGAATGATTTGTATGTGTTTTGGGAGATCATTGATGTAGATCAGGAAGAGAGTTGGGCCCAGGATGGACCCCTGAGGGACTCCAGCATTAATACTGAGAGCCTCCGATTTCTGCCCATCAACCACTACTCTTATGAGCATATCAGAGAGAAATTATTTAATGATTGAGAAAACATTTCCAGTTATACCGTAGCTGAAAATCTTGTGAAGTAGGCCTTTATGCCATACCTTATCGAAGGCTTTTGATATGTCAAGAGCAATTGCCCTAGAGAGGAAGCCTTTGTCAAGAGATTCACTCATCCTATGAGATATAACCGTTAGCACATCTGCTGTAGATCTGGCAAAACGGAAACCATATTGCATGTCACTAAGAAGATTATTTCTGCTGAGGTGGTTGACTACTCTATTTAATATGGATTCCAGCAACTTACTCATGACACACAGAAGACTTATTGGTCTGTACTGAGAGGGAGACGACCTATCACCTGAATTCTTAAATACAGGGCATACTGATGAGGTTTTCCAGGGTGTTGGGAAGCACTTCTCCTTAAGGCAATGCTTAAACAGTTTCGTAAGTATGGGGGCAAGTTCTGGTTGAAGCTTTTTCAGCACTATAATTAGAATGCTGTCAGGGCCAGTTGCTTTACTGGAATCAAGGTTCTTGATTAGCTTGGCGACCTCACCCACAGATATTTGCATTTTTTTTTTTAACAATCGTGTTCCTAATGCCTGCTCTTATGCTGCACAAACAAAAGCTTCAGTACTCTTAGCCAGATACCCAGCTCTAAGCCATTGCCATGATATTTCATCAGCCACTTCTGCTATAACTTGGAAGAACCTTCCAGGCATTTTCTTCCTAGCCAGTTCCTCTGCCCTTTCTCTATCCGTACGTTTCAAATAATCAGCCTTGATCTCACATACCTCCACTTCATTGGCCACAAGCTTAAGCATCCACTCCTCACTTCTAACCACATGCTCCTTCAACGACATCTCCTCAGTTCTAACACAATCTTTTACACTTTTCAATCCTCTCCCACCATCTTTCCTCTTTTGATACAGACTTGTTACGCTACTTCGAATGTGTAATATATCAAACATTGCTAAAACTTTTCTTGTTTTGATATCCATGACATGCAACTCTTTGTCAGACGATTCTAAAATTCCCGCAATGTATCTCAAAACACTGACTGCCCATGTATTCACAGTTTTCATTAGGTTTCTTCCCTACAGTTTCGACTTCGCAATTAGTTTCACTCTTCTAAGGATACTCCTTCCTGACTTTCTCCTTCATTTCTCTGTTCATGATGCCTACACCCTCCAACACTCCCAAATACTTATACCCTGTATCTTTTATTTCTTTCATGATTTCTCCATTTGGCAGCACTATTCCATTCGAATGAACCTTTACTCCCCTTTTCATCGCCACCACCGCCCATTTACTAATCCCAAACTCCATCCTGATATTTTCCGAGTATGTCCCTACGAACTATACCAGTCTCTCCATTTCCTTTTCATTTCTACCGAACATCTTCAAATCATCCATAAACAGCAGATGGTTGAGGTGTCTGTCACCAGATCAAAAGTTATACCCCAGTTTCTCTCTCTTCAAGAGAATGCTCAGTGGCATCATTATCATTACAAAAAGAAGTGCAGATAACGAATCTCCTTGGAATATTCCACATTTAATGCCAACCTGCCCTAGCACCTGTCTGTTTGCTGTCAGCACCGTTTTCCATTTAGCCATACTTGTTTCCAAAAGCCCTACCACATTCTCAGCAACCTTCATCATCAATAGTGTTTCACGGATCCATGAATGAGGAATCATGTTGTAAGCCTTTCTGTAATCGATCCATGCTGCACTCAGATTGCTCTTCTTCCTCTTTGCATCCTGCATTACTGCCTTATCAATTAGTAATTGCTCCTTGATACCCCTCGAGCCTTTCCAACACCTTTTCTGTTCATCAGGGAAAACACCATTACTCACACGATGTCCATAAATTTCTTCCGCAAAGATTCCAGTTTCCACATTAGTGGTAGACATGTAATTGGTCTATAATTGCTGGCATCTGTTCCCTTTGCAGGATCTTTCCTAATCAGTGTTGTCCTTCCCTTAACAAGCCAATCAGGGACATCTTCCGACTCTACAACCCTTTGCAGAGCAGCAGCTATAGGTGGATAAAGGCATTGGAACTGTTTGAACCAGAAGCCTTTCACTCCATCTGAACCAGGTGCCTTCCAGTTTGCCATCCTTCATATGCTAGCCTTCACGTCATCAATGGTTATCTCAATGTTCTTCATCTGCTGCATTCCTGATAGCCTTTCTCTGACCTCTCCCAACCAGCTAGCCTTATTATATCGCCCTTCGACAGATCAAATCCCACTCCAGAACTTCTTTTGCATTTGGAGTGTTGTTATTTTC
This sequence comes from Euprymna scolopes, assembly GCF_053919585.1. Lineage (NCBI taxonomy): Eukaryota > Metazoa > Mollusca > Cephalopoda > Sepiida > Sepiolidae > Euprymna > Euprymna scolopes. The sequence continues at coordinate 151,539,395 of NC_136487.1, read as the reverse complement.
TACCTGTTTACTACTATTTAATTCTTTATACAGCTGAGACTGATTGTTCAGGAAAAGGTTGTTCTGCCGGAACGCAACACTTTTTCCAACAAAGTTCCTAATTTTCATACCATTAGTGTGGACCTTCTCTTTCAACATTGTTAGAACAGTCATCATTCCCTTTTCCAGCAATCTATACCTCCTTTCAAGCTCGTCCTTAGCTTTCTGTCCTAGTTTAACTCCTTTTCTTATTTCTTTAATTCTACCAATGTCTTCCGCCACCATTTAATACTTTCTTCAAGCTGTCTCTGCCAGTATGGCCTTCTATCCTTCGTTTCTCTCTTTTTCTTCTGTATTAAGCCAACAACGTATGACACGGCATACAGGAGCCTGTTAAGTTCCGTAATCGATATGTTCTTTCTTATGATGTTGTGAATTACTCCTTGAACTATTTTTACCTCGCTTTTCACCTTCTGCCTATCACTACTCTTTATGTTTGGAATATCTATGATCTCGTCTCCAAGAAAAACCTCTCTTAACTTCTGAAGTACTTCTTTTTCTACAGAAGTCAACGTTCAAACTTCATCACCACTTCTCCATACATCTGCTCCTGCCACTGATTCCATTGTGTCAGAGTCATTGATCGCATCTGCCTTAGAGCCTTCAAACTCCTTCTCCTCATTTCCCCTAACCATAGGATTCCATTCCTTCTCAGTTGCCCGCCTCCCATCATCACTTACATTTCCCTTCTGCACTTCCACTTTCTCAGTTCTTTCATCAGAGCTAGTTTCATCAATTTTACTTTCGTTATTCATTTCATTCCTAACCATCCGTTCAATCTCTTCCCTTACAATCACTGAAAGTAGGTTGTTATTTTTAATTTGTTTTAACTGGGATACCAAACTTGCGACACTCCTAGCTCCTCCTCCTCCTCTCGATTCCCACTCTTCCTTCACTTTTTGGATATATCCACCAGATTTGGTACCTCCACTTCTTACAAAGCGTTCCCACAATCTTCTTCTTTCCCCATCAATCCATGGTTTTTTGACATTTTCTGTTCCAACTCCCTTCGTGTCTTTGGGCCCTCTCTGCCAATTCTCACTGCCCCTACATCCATCCACATCCTCAGAATTTCGAACAGTTGTAGGATGACGACAGGACCCACCATGTTGATCAGTAGACATCTGCCGGACATAAGACCTTCGTAAGATGTTCCAGCCTCATTCACGTCGTTATTTTCAATACTTTGATTTGACATTCTCCCATAAATGGGGTTAGTGAATTTTAGGTTACACCACCACCGATAGTTTTATTGAGACATCATTTCTAGGAGAGTTCCCCAACAAAGTTAAAGATTCCCTCCCGATCTTTTTCCTTCACTACCACCACCACCATCAACAACAACAACAACAACGACAGAATTAAAATTTACAATGATAATAGTAACACTAATACCGGTAATAATAATAAGAGTAGTAACAACAACAATAGCAATGACAACAAAAAGCAACATCAATAACAGCTACAATAATAATAAAACATACTACTACTACTACTACTACTACTACTACTACTACTACTACAATAATAATGATAATAATAATAATAATAATAATAATAATAATAAAAACATACTACTACTATAATAATAATAATAATAATAATAATAATAAAAACATACTACTACTACTACTACTATAATAATGATAAAAATAATGATAATAACAATAATAATAGCAACAATAGTAATAACCAATAATAATAAATAATAATAAATGATTGGGAATGATTTTTTTCCTTCCTCTCTATCACCTTCTCTTATCTTTTTTCTGATAACTTATTAATTAATTAATTAATTAATTAAATAATAATAATAATAATAATAATAATAATAATCACAACTAACAAGACCTGTGAAAATTCCACAGAGGTATCATTCATATGTAATATATTCTGTGGATGTTCAGTATGTCTGGAGACCTCACGATATTATTGTAGCCCTTTTGTTAAAACTGTAAAAGTATTTATCCATCTAATCTGGTTAATGTGGTGTTAGAATATATGTGCTTATTACGATTAATCTCAAATATCCTTATAGGAGTATGTGGCATTTTTATTGTATGAACGCCTGGTGTGAACGGAAACCCCACAATATCATTATATCATCTTTAGACAGAACAGGTACTACTCTTGGATCCTAGCCAAAAGACCAAGAAGGTATATTTTAGTTTCACATACAGCCCAAAAGCGACATCACTTTTTTTTATTTTTAACTTTTTTTTTTGACATTGCGTCTTCAGTGATCGGGAGATCCTATTTATTAAAAAGGAAGATAGAAGGTGATAACATCCTACAAACATTAAATCAACGTATCTTTATACTAATTTAATGTTTGTATTATGTTATTACCTATCCTTATTTTTAATAAATAGGATCTCCCGATCGAATAATTTATAATCTGGAAACCGGGAGACACGCACGTACATTAAAGGTATTAATTTATAGATAACAAAGAAACTAATGGCAATGCATAGTACATTACGCCCAAAAGACGATAATGACGACGCTATATGTAAAGGAACGAAGGAGGAAGAAGACTAATAAACATAGAAGACTGCATAGAAGACACACAAAAGAAAAATACAAAAGACAGAATACAGAAAGATTGATCATTGCAGTCAAAGACATTGCCAAAAAGAACAATACAGGAAACGATGAAACCAGAAACAAAAGACAAGAAAACTGGGAAGAGAGAGAGAGAGAGAGAGAGAGAGAGAGAGAGAGAGAGAGAGAGAGAGAGAGAGAGAGAGAGAGAGAGCTACATCATGGCCTACTAATATGTAGGCCATGATGTAATTAGTAGGCCATGGCTACATGAATAAGTCATCAAAATAATAAAAGAGGAGAATCATCTCTCAATGTGGCTAAGAAAAGGACACATTAACAGAGAAACAGAATTCCTACTGCCAGCTGCACGGAACAACGCGATTACAACCAACCACATTAAAACTAAAATAGATAAAACACAAGAAGACAGTAAATGTAAAGGAACACCACATGAAAACAAGAAAACTGAAACTGTATAATCGTAAGTTACCCCACCCTCGCAATAAGTAAATGTGCAGGCATAACTGACACCACACCAAATAGTCGAGAAGAGTCAAGGAGGATGAAAAGACAGAGAAGAGAGATCACTAACAAGATCTCCACTGGATGACTAGTAATTTGGGAAGTCTTATAACCACTTAAATTCCAATGAAGACCAATGGTCGCTACCAATAAGAAAGCAATAATAAACGGCTATTGTGATAATGCAAATTCATTTGTAAATATTATCAGAAGAGATAGAGAGTACTGAAAATCTGGGAAAACTTGTTGTCACCCAGATTCCAAGGAACACCATCGGTTGTTGTTAGTGAGCAATCTCTGATGATGGCCTGTGTGAGAACTCCTAGTGAATAATAAAAAAAGAAAAAGAAAAAGAAAAAAATTTGTTTTTTACATGTCCATCCATTCCAATGTTTTTGCATATCCTCAAATATTTGGAGAAATGCCAAGAGCATTGAAACAACTAAAAGTAAATGTATTATCTTATTTCAATCATTCTCTTTCTCTTTCTCTCTTTGCCTATCTTTTTGTTTCTTCGTCTCTCTTTCTCTCTTTCTCTCTCTCTCTCTCTCACACACACACACGCAATCACTCTATCTATCTATCTATCTATCTATCTATGTCTTTGTTTCTTTGTCTCTCTCTCTCACCCTTTCTCTTTCACTCACTCTCTCTCTATATATATATATATCTTTTTGTTTTTATCTTTCTCTCTCTCTCTCTCTCTCTCTCTCTCTATATATATATATATATATATATATATATATATCTTTGTTTTTATCTTTCTCTCTCACTCTCTCTTTATTTCTTCTTTGTTTTCTCTCTCTCTCTCTCTATCTCTTTGTTTCTTCGTTTCCCTCACGATTTCTAACTCTATCTGTCTATCTAGCTAGCTATCTTTATATCTCTCTATATATCTCTCTTTGTTCGTCCCTTTCTTTATCTCTCTCTTTTACACGCGAGCGCGCGCGCACACACACACACACACACACACACACACACACACACACACACACACACACACACACACACACACACACATCCAAACACGAGAACGGGTGACTGGTTAGTAAATGCTATTGCAAACTATGCTGGGTTCAAATCCAATCGGATCTATAGTATTAATGAAAAGGTATAAACTCCCAATCCTTCCCATATATGAGTTAAATCAAATAGCAACATGGATTCAATGTATCGTATATAATAAATCGTTTCCCTTAGACATTGTGCTTCGATTATGATTCAACATTAATAGCATGAAATAGGTTGATTTTCCGTTAAACAGACAAACCAGAGAGAGGGGAGAGAGAGACAGAGAAGGAGAGAGAGAGGAGGGGAAGCGAAGAGAGAGAGGAAGAAAAGAAAAAGAATGTTAAATGCAAGTACATTTTTATATATTGTTAGTTACGTCGTTTCTCTTTCTCATCTTCCCCTCCCCCTCTCTCTACCTCTCATTTCCTCCCTTTCACTTTCTTCTTCTCGTAGTTTCCATTCCCTCTCGTTTTCTCTCTATAACACATTTTATAATCTATTCTCCCTCACGATTTCTTCTTCTGCTTCCCCCTCACATATTTTCTCATGTCCCCTCGTCGCCTCCATTTCTTACAACCTCCTTTTTTTTTCTCCCTCACACTCATACTGTTCTCTTCATTACTAGAATCCATTCTCTTCACCTAACTCACTATGTTTTACTCACTTTTTCTCTCTCCCTCCCACCCCCTTACACATTCTATATCTTTAACCCAGTCTTCCCCTGTATCTCTCGTTTTTTTTTTCTTTTCTTTTTTTTCTGTCTTTCGTTCTTTTTTCTCCCTCATTTTCTAATTCTGTTTCCACACCCTTTCATTCCTTCTCACTCACAGTCACAACACCTCTTTCCATCTTCCTCTTCCGTAGATTGATCACAAGGCGTACTGTTCGCGAGTAATAGCTGTGGCACTATCCTTGGCAACAAGGTTGGGATCTGGCATATCGATGCCCACAGGTTGGGAGCTCACAATTGCCTTCTTAACTTGGGCTCATCACATCCTCTGTGTGTGTGTGTGTGTGTGTGTGTGTGTGTGTGTGTGTGTGTGTGTGTGTGTAAGAGAGAAGAGAGAGAAGGGGGGGTATGTGTATGCTAGTAGTGACGAATATCCAAAGTTCAAATATTGGGATTAATGAACCCCTTCTGTTTAGCCGCACTGATAAGTCTTGAAAAGATAAACACAGTTGACTAGTTGATGGCAAATAAACTCATATATTCCTACGTTTATTTTTTTTATCTTATATATATATATATATATATATATATATATATATATATATATATATATATAAAAGTGAACAGATTTTTTTGACTGTTTTGCTGTATTATAGATTTTTAGTGTGACTAGACTAGCTTCTATCTCAAGCCAGGATTGAAACTCGACAGCCTAGGCGGCAGTCGGTGCTTCTATCTACATATGTATAGCAGGATTTCTCTGTCTGTCTGTCTGTCTGTCTGTCTGTCTGTCTCTCTCTATATATATATATATGTATATGTATATGTATATATATATATATACGTATACATATATGTATATGTATATTTATATCGGTGTGTATATATATATATTATTTGTTCTATATAAGCATTTATATGTCGCTACACATTCATGAGCATGTTTCGGTCAGCCAGTAACAAGTAACTAGACATAAGCAATATCGCCTGAAGAAGTCTCTAGTTACTTGTAATTGGCTGACCGAAACATGCTCATGAATATGTAACGACATATAAATGCTTATGTAAAGCAAATAGAAAAATACATACATATATATATATATATATATATATATATATATATATATATATATATATATATATACACACACATAAAGAGAGAGAATGAGAGAGAGAAAGAGAGAGAGAGAATGAGGTAGATATGGATAAACTTACTGAGATACATGTGTATAGTATGATATATATATATATATATATATATGTATATATATGCGAAAAGAGATAGATAGATAGATAGATAGATACACAATTGTGATGTTAATTTCGTTTGCCCTGAACAGCCAGTTTCCAAGAGACCGAGATTTGGTTTTTAATATAATGAAGAAAAAAGTCGATGATTCTTTTTGTTTATTATTTTATTTTTATCCCCCCCCCCCTCTCCCCGGAAGCCACAAGCAAAGGTGAATGAATGGCCAGTGAGTCAGCCATGTCAACAGAATCAGTGCAACCACGGATAACCGTGCCAACAAAGCGGCGACGGAGAAGGTGACCACTGACGTCATTGTATCTGGGTTAATATATATATATATATATATATATATATATATATATATATATATATATATATATATATATATATATATATTCCAAAGTTCAGGATGTTGACCATCTTATAATTTATTCCTTTATTTCAGTTGATACTTACAATTCTTGACAGTATATGTTTAATTGTAACATTAATAAAGCTTAACATTAATTCAGACAGTCTATGGTGATCTAGCAACAGAAAGTCGCGATCTCACAATATATATATATATATATAGATAATATGTTTTTATTCATATAGACAAATATTACATAGTCACTACAATGAACATGCTAATGTTTCACTCAAGTGGTCCAGATCGACCACTGGTTCTTAACTCAAACAGACTTCTTCACGGGGACACAGACTTTATTACATCGACTGCCGCTCGATCATCATAGACTGTCTGAATTAATGTAGCTTTATTAATGTTACAATTTTTCTTCATTCCGCGGTGGTTGATGATGGCTTAGGTGTTTAGTTCCTTGCTAACAGAGCCAACAGTAGTTTCATTGCGGGGGTTTGAATCTTTTGATCAACAGAAATCGTCACTTTGTGATAATTGCTGAGGCATGAAATAAAATATAAAAAATAATTTATAATCATCTTCTATAATATAAATCTCACTTGTCTGTTTAAATATATGTATGTACGTATATTTGTAAGTCTGCATAAACTTTCCATAGTGACAACGGATTCTCACAAGATCTGATGTGGCCCCGAGACAAGGGATCTCGGAGCCGCAATGTGCGTTCGAAGTGTTAATGTTCACTGAGTCCTTCAATTTACATCAGTTCTCACGATTGTCATTTGGGTGGTCGGGTTTCGATCTTGGCTTGAGGCAGTTGCCTGTCTAGCCGCACTGATGATCTGTGAAACAGCGAAACAGTACTGCATGTGGATGACTATATATATTAGTCCTCGCACGAAAGAGCAGGACACAAAATGTTTTAAATAATAATAAAATAGAATAACAATAACAAAGACTTTCGCTGGTGAGGACTACTATTGAGCGTAACCAGTTATACAGTCCTTTTGAAATTTTCATCTCTATTTTTTTCATCATGTACTGAACATTTGTTAATGAAACCTGTATGAAATATGTTCCTTATTAAATTGTAAAGATTTTCTATTCTGAAAGAAGTTTTAAAAAATTTAATCTAAAACATTTATTTAAAAGTTTTTGTTAAAAAAATTCAGATTTTCTCATTATTCAGACATGTATGACAAAGAGGGAGTAGCAAAAAAGAGTTGTGCTGTGAGGAGAAATACAAACTGAAATAGAGAGTAGGAGAGTTTTTATAAATACACGCAAAACTATTTGCAAAGAACTTTGCAGCTAATTCTACCCTATGCGACGAAGGCCATCAACTCCCCATATTTCCTCCTATAACACAGAACAAGCTAGGTAACATACAAATATCCGTGCATGAGGTCGCCAAGCTAATCAAGAACCTAGATTCCAGTAAAGCAACTGGCCCTGATAACATCCCAATTATAGTGTTAAAAAAGCTTCAACCAGAACTTGCTCCCATACTTACGAAACTATTTAAGCACTGCCTTAAGGAGAAGTGCTTTCCGACTCCCTGGAAGACCGCATCAGTTTGCCCTGTATTTAAGAATTCAGGTGATAAGTCATCTCCCTCTCAGTACAGACCAATAAGTCTCCTGTGTGTTATGAGTAAGTTGCTGGAATCCATATTAAATAGAGAAATAGTCAACCACCTCAGCAGGAATAACCTTCTTAGTGACACACAATATGGTTTCCGCTCTGCAAGATCTACCGCAGATGTGCTGACGGTTATATCGCACAGGATTAGTGAATCTCTTGACAAAGGCTTCCTTTCTAGGGTAATTGCTCTTGACATATCAAAGGCCTTTGACAAGGTATGGCATAAGGGTCTACTTCACAAGATTTCCAGCTACGGTATAACTGGAAATGTTTTCTCAATCATTAAATCATTTCTCTCCGATATGCTCATAAGAGTAGTGGTCGATGGACAAAAATCGGAGGCCTGCAATATAAATGCTGGAGTCCCTCAGGGGTCAATCCTGGGCCCAACTCTCTTCCTGATCTACATCAATGACCTCCCTAAACACATACTTAAATCATTCGTTGACATCTATGCTGATGACACGACCATCTACGGCAACATATTAAAGGCTGTAAATGACAAAGTTCTCTCTGATTCTCTCTCCTCTGATCTCGAGCGCGTGGTTCAGTGGGGGAAGATGTGTCTGGTTACCTTTAATGCATCCAAAACCAAACTCCTATCCTTACATCATCAACGCTCTGATCCCCATCTGGCATCAATTGTGATGGATAGCTCTCGTCTGGGTGAGGCCCCATGTTTTGACAAGCTTCTGGGTTTGACCTTTACTCCTGATCTGAAATGGAACACGTACATCAAGTCTGTTGTCAAAGTCACTGGAAAGATAGTTGGATCCTTCTACCGCTCCAGAAGATATCTCACTACTGATGCAATTCTCTATCTATATAAAAGCCAAGTACGTCCAAGGATGGAATACTGCTGCCATATCTGGGCAGGAGCTGCTAAAAACAGCCTATCCTGCCTGGACAGAGTACAAAATAGACTTCGTGGCTTAGTGGGGGATGCCCTTTTCTCTACCCTGCAACCTCTCTCCCACAAAAGAGACGTTGCGAGCCTATCCTTGTTTTATCGTTATTTCCGTTGCAGGTGCTCGTCTGAACTCCAATCTCTCGTCCCCCCTCGCCAATCTTTCACGAAAAACACCCGTCTAGCTGAATCCACTGTGAAAAATTTCCCCCACTCTATATCTGTGCCTAAATCAAAACGCAGATTCCATGAACAAAGCTTCTTTCTTAGAACTGCACACCTGTGGAACTCTGTTCCCTCTGCCTGCTTCCCACTGGACTACCACTTGGATGTCTTCAAGTCCAACGTTAACAAATTCCTAATGAACCGCCCCCTTAAGTAAACACTTCATCAAATCTCCACACTCACGTAATGTACTTGCAATAACCCTTATCCCTGAGTGGCTTCCGAGCCTTGATAAGTGGTGATCACTGTGTAAAAAAAAAAAAAAAACACACATTCATTTTTGTAAAATCTAAATTAATAAATTAAATAAATTTTTTTTTCTTCAATCAAATCACGGTTCTATCAATTTTCATTTGTTCTATCCTTCAAGATTTAAGGTTCAAATTCCATGATACTCATGCTTTAGTTTCTCCCCTGTCTATCCCCATTGGTTTCTATTTCCTAGCACATCTGAGAGAGTGGTCTGTAGCACAGCCTGTCAATACCACGTGCGCACAAGGGCTCGACATGCACACGACAGCACCAATAGTTGCAAACCAATCCATTATCAGATTGCTACTCGGTTAACTACTTCTGGTTTACCTGGTTCATTGCTCTTAGGCTGACAGGAACCTTGCTTCTCCCAATCTCAGTTTTTTATTCCTTTAATTTTAATAAAATTCTCCAATACAACGTCCCTTTATTTGACAGTCTAAATGTCTCACACCTAATCTCAGGCAAATCATTACTCCATATTTAATTTATTCTTATGAGAGCTTCTATTTGTTACAAAATCAGAACGGCATTGATACCGCCGGTTTCTATTTCTCTAAGGATCGGTATACTTCTCTCAATCCCTGTTTGGTTTCCCCTTTCACAACCATTCTTCAGGTTGTCTCGGCATGAGCGTCTTTTTCTTTCTCTCACTTATTTGACCTTTCTATCTGATGTTGCATTATTCTCAGAGTTTTACCATTCACGGCGTCTGTCATGCACTGCGGACCGGGCGGAGAGATCACATAGCCATGATATTCGTATTCTCACGTGCCTTTTCCATGGCATCTCACGCAGACACACCCAGTGTCTCGTTAAATCTACCGTGAAACTCCATGTATTACACACCGTGCATTCAGCACCTTTTCACACACTCTCCGCGGGGTTTGCATAACATTTGGGACAATTCTCTTCGGCTTCCTCGCCGCATTTTCCCATTACGTTTCCTCATGCCTTTTTTTTTTTCTTGCATCTCAATCCGCCGCTCGCACGACACCGCCGACTATGCGTTTCCCCAATCAACCGGTAGCTTCGTGAAATTCCTTATTTATTTCTCACTATCTCTTGATGATCCATGCCGATCTATAACTACGATTTAAAATATACAAACAAAATCACACATTTCTTTTTTTTTCTTTTTTTTTTTTACCATAAACCAATTCAATTTCAGAAACTACAAAAACGATCGCATTTTTCCTTCTAAAACTGTCAACTGTCGCTCTCTTTCTCCGTATGTTTTTTCTTCTTTCTCTATTTTCTTTTTCTTTTTAAACTGTCAACTGTCGCTCTCCTTTGGTCTTATTTCTTTACTACACTCATCTCTACTTCCTGTTTTCTTTTTTTTTTCTTTTTTCCAAACCTGTTCGCCATATCTATCTATCATATCTATCGTATCTATCGCTCTCTTCATTCTGCTTATTACTTTTCTTTATTCATTTCTCCCTTCCCTTTCTGTGTCCCTTCCAATCGCACCACCATTAACTTCTTTTAAAATTGAGGTGACTGACAGAACCGATGTAAGACCAGATTTCCCATTAACACAGGCTAGTTAACATCATAACATCAGGCCCTGAGGGCTCCCAAACCGGGAGCGCTTGACCAGCCCAGCCGTTCAGTTTGCTGGCTACGACTCTACTCTTTTTAGAATTCCTTTTTCTAAATCCAACCCCTTTTCCCCACCTCTCCTTCAGGGAGTGGTTACAAAAACCTTTTCTTTCTTCCTCTTAGAGCTGACCCTTCGTCTTGTCCACTCAGCACCTCTCTCCCTTTTATCCTATTAATGTGTACTCCCTTTTTCTTTTCTTTCTTTTGAATTTCCTTCCTCTCCCTGTTCCCCTAATTTCTACTCCTCCTCTTCGAACCTATCTCTCCCAAACCTCAACCCCCATTTGCACTGAGGTTTCTACTTATCAAATTAGGAGTGATTAGTCACCCCAGGTCGAACAACGCGAGGCGGCAACCCTCTCTCCTTGAACCCCCATTCTAAGCTGTCAGCCTTAATCAGCTAAGGATCTCTGGATCTCTTCATACCTCTCAACAGAGGTTTTAAAAACAACCTTTCATGTTAACAGATATATAACGACAATGGGATAAAAACAATTGTTATTTGTTTTTTTCTCTTTCTAACAAAATCCTATAGACGTTTCTGTTTTGTCCCAATCAGACATCAACACCCCCTTTACTGCCCTCTCTTCCTCTATCCCGTGCGGTCAACCGCCACCTCTCACTGCAATATGCACCTCGCTGCATGCATTCATACCATTTTTCACTGCATTCCAATACACTTTTCTTGCTTATATCCCAATGGACCTTTCTCGAAAAATTGTCATGCCGTCTCTTGTATTCCTTTTGAGCTAACTTGTCACATCTACTGATGAGGTGTTGTACATTCTCACCTTTCTGTCCACACCATCGACATAGGAGACTTACAGCCGTTTTATCAATGTGAAACTTCACATAAATTGTCCTAAGTGCTTGCTCCTACGCAACGCATATTAGGGCTTCTATCCCAACCTTCGAATCACATTATTATTATTATTATTATTATTATTATTATTATTATTATTATTATTTATTTATTTATTTATTTATTTATTTATTTTAGCTACTAGGAGTTTTCGCTCAAATCACTCTCAGTGATTACTCACTGGTATTACATAAGTGGCATTCTCTGGAATCTGAGGGACAATCTCTACTCTCTGGCGTAAACAACCTTCACAAATGCTTAGTGTGTGTATATATATATATATATATATATATATATATATATATATATATATATATATATATATATATAATTTGAAAGCATTTCAATACCAAAAGTATATTTAAATCACACATATCATTTTATTATATAATCGTTTAGTGAAATAAATATAAAATATTTATGCATATATACATATGCATATATATATCTATATAATCATAAAACTCAAATGACCTTGTTACGAGTGATGTAACCCACTTTCCGGTTTACGACATCCGGTTGCGCATGCGCACATAAACATTAACCCTTAACAACATAAACAAACAAACACAAATCACTTCTTTTGCAGATTTTGACATGCGCACTGAAATATTAACGTTATTATTTCGAAATTATTATTTAACATGGGAAGAGTGGGAGTGTTTTGCAACTATTCTTTATTACAACTATACTGTCGCTATTTTCTTACAACTAAACAACTTTAACCCGTTGACAAACATAAGAACAATTGTAGTAAAGCCAAGACTACTACTACTACTACTACTACTACTATTACTGATACTACTACTACTACTACTACTACTACTACTACTACTACTACTACTACTACTACTCTCTATCCGTCCCCTTTCCTTCCTTACTTCTTTTTTTTGTGTACATTTCTAGATACAAAATAGTTGTGTGAGAACGGTAAATTTGTTGACACATTTACTAATCTGTTTCAATATTAGTTTTATTTTATTTTATTTATTTAGGTTTTATTTTTTTGCTTCAGGTTTTATTAATTTTTTTTTTTTTAGATTTTAAGTTTCTATAACTTGGTTGAAAGATTCCAATATGGGTTTTTCATTCTTATATTTTTCATGTGCGTTTTTGCTGCTAAATGACTTTCGTCGGCGTTCGTCGATTCGTAGGAAAATCATGTTTAATTTTCGATTTTTGAGCGATTATTCGGAAAAATAAGTAACTTTACACGAATAGGGAGGATTTTTCTTTTCATGTTTGAGTGATCCGTCCGTGATTTTTCATTTAAATATACTTTCATAGAAATGTTTCTGTTATGTCAAAAAAAAACTATTTTCTTTACGTCACAAGTGTCACGCTTATGCATGAATTCTATAGCTAATATAGCATACTGACCCAACGGGTCACGGGTAGTCTACTATATATATAAATTGGTATATTAAAGATTGTTAAATAGAATATATATAAAACTGATATATATATATATATGTGTGTGTGTGTGTGTGTGTGTGTGTGTGTAAGTGTATTTTTTAATCATATTTCTACCTTTTATTTACACTAATCCTTTATTTATACTAATACTCTAATTTATGAACGTTCATGTAATTAAAAAGCATATAACAATATATACACACACACACACACACACACACACACACACACACGTGTGTGTGTGTGTAAAAGGAGTTTATGCAAATTGAGCGACGCGTTTGTTTGATATCTCCATCATCAAACACCTCTATGTTTTTTGTTTTGTTTTGTTTTTTTAGTGTGTGCAGTATCCAAATTTTCTCGTCAGACCATGTTCTAATAATGCATATATGCTCCGGTGTGTGGATCGATGAAATTTGGCTGATGATTTACGAAATAATGACGAAAAGGGAGTTCGATTTAAATTATTAGCGTAAGCTCTCCAGACGTCGGAATAGCCTTTAGGGACTTCTCGAAGAGTCTACTTTAAATGTTAGAGTAACGACTAAGATTAATAGAGTAAAGGGTTAGCGTTAGGGTTCAACTAAAAATTCCAGTCTTCCTCACTATACAATTTTCGGAATTAATTAGAAGTGTTTGTTTCACTTGCTTTTGTACCGTGTTGATAACAATATGTGGTGTAGATCGCGTATATCATACCAAAGTAGATGCATGATGATATGTATGTAGATAGCAAGTCAAAGTGGCAGTGAAAATTGTACTTTTTTTTTTACCTGAACTCAAAATGCCTAGTTATGGTCGAAATATTTTTTTATATTTATACATACTAGCATTTCAGCCTGGCGTTGCCCGGGTGTTAGGAGGTGTATGTTGAGCAAAAAAAAAAAAAAAAAGAGAAAGAAAAAAGAAAAAAAGCGGTCAATTTTTTAAAATTTGACCCCTATTATGACCCCTTAACATTTATTCTTTTGGGCTCTAATCAAGTTATTAAGTTAGATCCATGTCAAAAGAACATATATCTAAAATTTCAAGTGTTTAGACCCAAATTTGGCGGAAGAGTTTGGTAGAGTTCTCAAAGGTCAAATCATTGAACTTTGACACCTTAACAGCAACATTTCTGGCCGAAAACGGATTACAAAGATTTTCCCAAATCTCACTACCCTGTATATCAAATTTCGAGTTTGTAGACTTAAAATTGACAGAGTCATTGCGTTGGAAAATGTACACAGACACAGACACATACACACAGACACACACACAGACACGTTCACTTTTATATATATACTAGCATTTCAGCCCGGCGTTGCCCGGGTGTTTGGAGGTGTATGCTGAGCAAAAAAAAAAAAAAGGGTTGATTTTTTTTAACTTTGACCACTATTATGGCCCCTTAATATTTATTCTTTTGGGCTCTAATCAAGTTATTAAGTTAGATCCATGTCCAAGGAACCTATATCTAAAATTTCAAATGTGTAGACCCAAAATTCTCGGAAGAGTTTGGTAGAGTTCTCAAATGACAAATCGTTGAACTTTGACCCCTTAACAGCCAAATTTCTGGCCGAAAACCAATCACATAGATTTTCCTAAATCTCACTACCCTGTATATCAAATTTTGAGTCTGTAGACTTAAAATTGACAGAGTTGCGTAAGGAAATGTACAAAGACAGACAGGCACACAGACACACAGAGACACGTTCACTTTTATAGATATATAGATAGATATTAGTAGAGAATATATAGGAAATGATAAACAAAATACCACGAGCATATTAAGCGGTGCTCTTTGTGTTAACAAATGGAGCTTAGGCGTTTGAACAATGTTTGAACATTGTTAATTCACATGCGCATCTTAACAGTAGCCGAATAGCGTAACAGTTGGCAGTGCCGACTGCTGCCTAGGCGGTTGAGTTTGAAACTTGGCTGGAGATAGTTGCTAGTCTAGCCACACTGATGAGCTGAGATATGGCGAAACAATACTGTATGTGAATGAATATATATATATATATATATATATATATATATCACATCTCACCCGAGGGGGTTGCATATTTTTTGTTGTTTTTCTTCCTTCCTTTTGAAAAAAAAATGTTTACCTCGAAAATTTGAGAATTTTACACCAAACGAGCATCATGGTGCAACACATTATATTGGTAATCAAATATTTGATAACTGAAAATTCCTTTTACTTCAATGTCTGGTACCCAACGATCTTCTCCTATAAGACTTCATTGTCATAACCCTCAAGCACAACACCTCCTGATATATATATATATATATATATATATATATATATATATATATATATATATATATATATATATATATATATATATATATATAAGGGGTAGTCACCAACAATGTGTATTTTTTAACATTATTTTATTATTCCGTGTCTTGGTTTTTCATTGAGAATTATGTTTGGATCATTGTAATAATGTTTTTAAATCATTGAAATCGTTTTTACGCGTTTCAGACGTTATGTGAAGCGTCCTCGTCAGAAATTATTTTCAAATGTGTTGGAGATGTAAAAATGGCATTTTCGTAGTTAATTTGAAGTGTTTCCAAGGGGTGCAGGCGTGAATGTATACATATATATATATATATATATATATATATATATATATATATATATATATATATATATATATATAAAACTACTTCATTTACTCACATAAATTAATATACGAAAGTCTAAATGTATGCGTAAAATTTAAGTATTTTCTTCAACAGTGCTCAATACATAGGTAGAGCTAGTTAGTAAGTTATAAAATATACATGGCGATTAAGCTACACAGAATATTCTGCGTTTCATCCACGCTAGGATTCTTCAGGCTGAAGAATCCTAGCGTGGAAACGCGGAATATTCTGTGTAGCTTAATCGACATTATACACACACACACACACACACACACACACACACACACACACACACACACACACACACACACACACACACACACACGAATGGATCCAAAATATAACCCTTTAAAATAGCAGATGATTACTTGGCCTTAAAAACTACAAATTTATCAAACTAAGTTTGAATACAACAATTGACTATCCCCCACCCAGCCGCTTAATTTGATAGTTTTGTTCTCAACTCTGTAAAACTTAAGTAGGTGCACGTTGGTGCGGATTCGCACCAGTGCGAGGTCATTAGGTGCGTCAGCCCGCACTTAACGAACTTACTCTCGATTTTTTGAGCAAGACTAGATTTGATTGAATATATTTTCGAAATTACATCTGTTTACTTTGTTTCTTTTGTGTATTCACGTGCATTGGCGGATTAACAAGTAAAGACAAATTCGGTAAAAAGAAATCCGGAAATGTAATCTAAAATCAAATTAAAAAAGATAGTGAAAATGGAAGTTAAACATCAGAATATTGTAATACCGGGATAACAATTGTAGCACACAACATCAATAATAATAATAATAAAGAACAAAAGTCAATCGATGCATGACCCTTGCCTGACAGCGTAAGGATAAGTCAAAGTTTTATCTAGCTAGAAGTTTTTTTTTTTTTTTTTTTTTAACGAAGGAATCACCATTATCAAGACCCATTATCGAAGATAAGGGTTAAAGAGTATAGAATTGTCAAAAGAACAATATCATAGTAATCGTTAGAAGTGTAAATTTGGTAAATTGGATTACTTAAAGGAAACGGCTCATCAAGAACTTGTTTACATTGAACTTGAAGACGACCATATTGTTGTCAGCTGGAAAGTAGGCAAACTGAAGATAGTTCCACAGGTGTGCAGTTCTAAGAAAGAAGCTTTGTTCATGGAATCTACGTTTAGGTTTAGGCACAGATAAATAGTGGGGGAAATTATTAGTGTTTTCAGCTAGACGGGTGTTTTTGTGAATGTTTGGCGAGAGGGCATAGATTGAAGCTCAGACGAGCACTTGCCATGAAAATAACGATAAAATAGAGACAGACTCGCAACTTCTGTTCTGCGAGAAAGAGGTTGAAGAGAAGAGGAAAAGGCACCCCTACTAGGCTATGAAGTCTATTTTGCACTCTGTCAGGGCAGGATAAAACTTTCTAGCAGCTCCTGCCCAGATGTGGCAACAATATTCCATCCTTGGGCGTTCTTGGCTCTTATATGGATAGAGAATTGCATCAGCAGGTAGGTATCTACTGGATCAATAGAAGGATCCCACCATTTTCCCAGCAACATTGGCGACGGATTTGATGTACGTGTTCTATTTTGGATCAGGAGTAACGGTCAATCCCAGAAGCTTGCCTCCCCAAGACGAGAGCCATTCATTTCAATTGATGCCAGATAGGGATCAAAGGGTTGATGATGTAAAGATAGAAACTTGGCTTTAGATGCACTAAAAGTAACCAGCCACTTTTTCCCCATTGTACCACATGCAGAGGAGAGAAAATCAGAGAGAACTTGGTCGTTTGATGTGCTTCCATAGATGGTAGTGTCATCAGCATAAATGTATGCGAATGATTTAAGGATATGATTTGGAAGATCATTGATGTAGATCAGGAAGTTATGCCATAGCAACATTCATGACTAAAAAAATAAAACTATTATTCTGATCAGGTTGAAATTTTGAATGGTGGTTATGCGGTGTAGTTGGATTCGAGGCGAAACACAGTTTGTGGTGTAGTTGGTTAACCCTATTCTTGTTATTGTGTGTATTGATGTGAGTAGCAATTCGTTTCTGTTCGCCTGTGTGTAAGAATCTGTGTTCCAGATGAAGAAGGCTGGTACGTGAATCATCGAGTCCTTTCTGACTTGTAGTAACGTGGCCGTTACTTTTTAACTGTGTCATTACACTTCAAACCTCTCAGACACACACATTATCTGGTACCGTCGTAAAGAAAAAAAACAAATAAAACAGTAAAGAAATAAAAATCTGACTCGACATTTTCTTTTTACGTGCAAATGAAATGAATTTATTTGTGGTTCTTCCAAAACAACGCATTTCATTATATTTCCAAAGTCTTTTCGCACACATGTGATTTTTAACAGTGTCTGTCTTCCCGTCATCTGACCCTGGCTGGCAACAGCGCTTTTTCGCCCTTGTATTCACACATGGATGCCTTCAAGTCCAACATGGATATCTTCAAGTCCAGCATAAACAAATTCCTGATGAACCGCCCCCCCCTAAGTAATGACACGTTATCAAATCTCCAATACTAATGAATACTGCAACACTATCCCATTGATTACTGTACAAGAAATAACCCTTATCCCCGAGTGGCTTCTGGGCCTTGATAAGTGGTAACCTTCATTTAAAAAAACAAACAAAAAAAACATCCATCTTGCTCGGCACACAACTTGCTTCTCTCTTCAACATTTTTCCTCTCTTTTCTTGTGACGAAAGCTTGTGCACACTTGCTCATTTGCATATGTGCTTTAACAGCTGCTGCTGCTGCTGCTAATATTTTCTCATACATGTCCATATGCACTCTGTTACATTGTTCCAATGGCGTGGGGATGGGGTTGACCATACGTTATTGAGATTCTTTGGTACTGCGGGCGGTTTGAGAATCCTGGAGAAAAATTATTTTTGTTGACCAGGTCATATGCGTTTCTAAGTTGACACTGGCTTATTACTTTCACATATAGGTGTTACTTTTTGGGGTTTGCGAACGATTTTTTCATTGGTTGAAAATATTTTGAGTTAATACATTCCTGTGAAAACTTACTTCCTTTTTGGAAGTGATGAAGAAAATGAATTCCAATGAAGTGTAGAAAGAAAAAGGGTAAGCGATTAGAGACATTTGCATTTTAACGTTCGTTAGAATCACTTGATGCTTAGAGATACTCAGCTGCTGCATTGAATGGTGATAAAACAAAAACTGTTGGGTATTCCTGTCTGAAACTTGGTGGACAAGTCAGGCATGTATGGAAGTTAATTGCTACCAAATTTGGTTAGATTGCAAAAAAGAATTGTGAATTTTATTAACGATTCTGTGGGTGACATTTGCGGTGTGTGTTGGAGGAGGGTATTAGATTAATTTTTGGTTTTTGTCCAGAATTCATCCTAATTAAAAAAAAATAATATGCAGAAAAATTTTTCTGATATACGAACCCTTCATGGAACAAAAATGTCATATTCCAAAAAACATGTAAATTGATCAAATATTTTTTTTTACTAAGAAAATCAAATTTATTGAGGAAGTTATGATGGCGTGTTTCGCTTCACCATCTTTAATAAATAAATGGAGACAACTGAATTCAAAACACCGAAATGTAAGTTCGTTAGAATCACTTGATGATTCAGCTGCCACAATATCAATATCTAAATATCAAATCAGTTGATGGTTGAAGCAAAGTTCAAATCTTTGCTTAGAACTGATTCCTTAAAGGCACTCAGCTGCCGCATTGAACGGTGATGCCACATAAACTGTCGTGCATTCCTGACTAAAACTTTGTGGACAAGTCAGGCATGGGTGGAATTCAATTTCTACCAAATATGGTTAGATTGCTTTTGGTGTAAGGAATAAGTAAATCCAAATGAAGCAGAGAAAGGAAGAGTGAAGCAATTAGAACCATTGGCTTTTTAGCATTTGTGCGAACCATTTCACGATTCAGCCACCACAGTTGTATAGAAATAGTATTAAATGAGATGCACTTCTATGTATTAGTTTTATGTAACAAAAACCCTTGTGCAAAATGAAAAACAAAACTTCTTTTATGACAACAATAAAAAGATTTATTCGATTATCTGCACCGTTCGGTGTAGGTGGAAGAAAGTTTGACATCAAGAAAGGAGAGATAGTAAGTGGTTTGGGCCCTGAAAGTCTATCAGCAGTTATCTTTGGGTGAAGATAATCAATGCCAGATCATCCAGTGGAGAGGAACAAGAGAGAGGAAGGGGGTGGGCTTCCCTCTTGGTTTCAATGTACTCTCACTTCTAACCGATCATGATTCCCAAAGTGACTAAAGTAATTCTTAAGGAAACAGATGAAATCAATTCGCTCTGCAGTGTGTAACCAAATCACCTAGCAAGGACATTTCTCTGAGAAATAATATATCATTATTCATGATTGCTACATATGAATTACATGAGGAGAGCAACTGTAACAGACAAACATTTTTTTTTACTGATTCTATATGAAGAGGAAAGACTGGTAAGCATAGAAGACTGTGAGAATGATACAACAAAAAAAAAAAAGAATTAGAAAAAATACATAATAACACAGAAAGCCTAATTACTGCAGCAAGAGACACTATAAAAATGAACAAGACAGAATGGAGAAGCAGGCATAAAATGAGAAAAAGAAAACAATCGCCCAATTGATTGAATATGGCTACAAAAAGGACACCTAAAAAGAGAAACTGAGCCACTAATAACAGATGCACGAGATAATGTGATTAGAACCAACTATATATAAGCAAAGATCGAAAAGACACAAGAAAACAGCAAATGCAGACTCTATAGATAAACCCATCCAAGTAAAGAGACCAGATGCGATAATAGTTAACAAGAGATCACAGGGTGAGTATCAAAAAGACGGAGAAGCGAAAGTACACTGATCTAATCTGAGAGCTAAAAGAAGATGAAAAAATTCAAAATAATGCCAATAATCATATGAGCACTAGGAACACTTCTGCAAAACTTTGAAAAAAGAATGGGAGACATTGGAACCGGGGAATGGCTGAAAAGATACAATGGATAACAAAAGCGAAAATGGCTGAAATATTAAGGAAAAGCCTTGAATGTTGAGACTAATACACATGAGCTACAAGTGCCAGCTAGTCATATGAAAACAGCAACGGAAGTGAAAGATAGAGGAACACCACACAGAACCAAGGAAATTGAAACTGTATAATCGTAAATTACCTTCTCCAAAAAAATAAAAAACTGCCGGCATCAACTGGAACCACACCAAATAGTACAGAAGGATTGAGGAGGATGGAAAGACCGCGGAGAGAATGCACTAACCAGACCTCCACTGGATGAATGTGAAAAGAACGGGGACCTTGGAGAGGGTTATTGTCACCCGAATTCCAGTGATGACCAATGGTCATTGCCAGTGAAAAGTCAATGGCAAGTGGCTGTTGCCATGATGCAGATTCATTTGTAAAGGTTATCGAAAGAGGCAAAGAGTACTAGAAATATGTGGAAACTGGTTGTTGTCAGTGAGCAGTTTCTCATGATGATCTGTGTTAGAACTTCTTTTGAGTACAAATAATAATAATTTTGTTGTTATTGTTGTGATGATGTAAAATCATTTGTAATGGTTATCAAAAGAGGCGGAGAATACTGGAAATCTGAAGAGACTTGTTGTCACCCAAACTCTAGAGAACACCATCAGTTATTCTCAGTGAACAATCTCTGACCTGTATTAGAACTCCTAGTGAGTGAAACTAAACGATATAGTATAAACCTTAGAAAAGGTATAAATACAAGGGCAGTGCCACTAGTAAGATACTCCGGACCATTTATAAGTTGGACAAAAGAAAAAACTGAGGCATCTAGATCAGAAGACCAGCAAACTCATGACTATGCACAATGCACTACACCCAAAGGAGGATACTGACCGATTCTATGTGAAAAGGAAAGATGGAGGAAAAGGACTGGTTTGTACAAGTACAAACCGGCAGCAGTTCTTGAAAACATAAGTCATAAAATCCTAAAAAGACCAGATGTCATATTAGTTAACAAGAAGGAAAAGTTCTGCCACATCATAGATTTTGCCATTCCAGCAGACCACAGAGTGAATACCAAGGAGACAGAGAAGTGGAACAAATACACTCAACTTACCAGAGAGCTAAAAGAGATATGGAAGATAAAGAAAGTTAAATAGAAACTTAATAGTAGGAGCGCCAAGAACAATACTAAAAATACTTTGAAAAAAGAATGGGAAAGATTGGAATCAGAGGCTGAGAAGATACAATGGATAACAATAATGAAAACTGCTGAAATATTAAGGAAAACCCTTGAATGCGGAGACTAATTCACGAGCTACAGGCACAGCCTAGACATATAGAAACTTCTACAGATATAAAACACAAAGAAATACCACATAGAATCATAAAAACTGAAACTGTATAATTTTAAGAATCGCCCAAGCAAGGAGACTGGTTATTATAGTAAGAAGAAACAGTTCTGCCAGACTGTAGATTTCGCCGTCCCAGGAGACCACAGGTGAACTATGAAGGAGATGAAGAAGCGAAGCAAATACAAGTAACTGGCCAGAGAGCTGAAAAGAATATGGAAAATAAAGTCAAGATAACACCAATAATAATAGGAGCACTAGAAACAATCCAGAAAAACTTTGAAAAAAAGAAGGTAATCTCCAAAAATGCCAGAAGAGTCAACAAAAAACTGCGAATAAAATATATAAAACTTGTAATTTCTGTTTTTAAAGTGGGTTGTCAATTTTCTTTATGAAATATACTTCCAAAATAAACTATTACAGTCGTTTAAAACATAATAGAAGTATTATTTTTTATTTTTTAAAAACAATGTTTACAAAATGTCTACGAACGTGCGTAGACATTTTGTAAACATGGTTTTTAAAAAACAAAAAAGCAATACTTCTATTATGTTTTAAACGACTGTAATAGTTTATTTTGGAAGTATATTTCATAAAGAAAATTGACAACCCACTTTAAAAACAGAAATTACAAGTTTTATATATTTTATTCGCAGTTTTTTGTTGACTCTTCTGGCGGCCATGTTGTAAGCCCTAACGGTATTTTTGGAGATTACCAAAAAGAATTGGAGAAATTGGAATCAGGTGGATGGCTGAGAAGATATAATCGATAGCAATGGCAAAAACGACTGAAATATTAAGAAAAACCTTGGAATGCGGAGACTAAGACAGATGAGCTACAAACATTAACCAGACATACAGAAATTGCAACAGGAATAAAATAAAAAATGGTAGAACTCTGCATGGAACCAAGAAAACTGAAATTGTTTCATTGTATGTTCCACCCTAAAAAAAAAAATCAAATATTTAACTGGCACTACTCCAAATAGTCAAGAAGGCTCGAGGAAAATGGAAATATCAAGGAGATAAAGCACTAACCAGACCTCCATTAGATGAGTGCAAAGAGGACTGAGACCTTGAGGGGGCGGGGATTATCGTCATGCAAATTCCAGTGATGACCAATGGTCATTGCCATCAAAAGTCAATGGTAAGCGACTGTTGCAATGAGACAAATTCATTTTCAAAGAGTATCGAAAGAGGTGTAGAGTAGTGGAAGGGACCCGGTAGATATTATTTTGGTTCGTTTGTGCTATCGTACTGGCCAATGTTTATAGTAGGGCAGATAATCTCAATATTCCATAAGAATCTTTCACTTAGTGATACAAGCACCAAAATTGGCACAAATGACGGTCAGAACATACATTTTAAGAAAACAACGTTAGCCATCAGAAAATTCAAGATGGCTGCTAGTTTTCAAGATGGCTGCAGAAGCAAACCTGACAAATTTCAATTTTTGAAGAGGAACTCCGATTAACACAATTTCTTTATGGTCCAAAAACGAAATGAACGCATTCTTATATAATTGAGCCAATTTTGCCTTGAAAATTTCAATATGGCTACCATTTTTCAAAATGGTGGCTCATAGATTACTGTATGTAGTGATGTTTTCAACTATAACCTTGCCTGTTTCTATGCTCTGTGCCGAGTCTGTGGTGAAAAAGTTCAATGCCAATTATTTGTTACATTAATGTAGTTTAATATTGAAGCTTTTGGCTTGTGGTACCTTAAGAGTGATGTCAAATCAAACCAGGGCACACTGGTGACATCACTGCTATGAAACTCAGCATAGGGTTCAGCGTCGGCTTGTAGTGTACTAACTGTAGTTGTAGTTACTAACTACTGTGGTGGTAAACTAACTTTAGATATTAGTGTCTGTAAGTGTCCCAAATACTATCTAATTAGCCCCTTATGCATCTCAACTAGAATTGTAATTATTTGTAGTGTAGTTGTTAGATAACCGCGCCTGAATTGACAGGGTAAATATAAAGTTATGAATAGACGAGAAACACAGAAACACACGAGAAAAAAAAAAAAACGAAAATATAAAAAATTATTTTTTATTTTTTTTTATTTTTCAATAAAAAATTTTAAAAATTTCGATTCCAATTTTTCCATTTTTTTTTTTTAAAACAAAAATGTGAGAAAAATATTTTTGTTTTTCTTCAAATTTAAACAAATTTTGTTTCGGAAAACAAAAAATTTCATTTTCATCACAAAAAAACATTTTTCCAATTTTGTTGAAATGAAAATCAAAAACTCTTTTTTCTTTTTTCATCGAATTAATTTTTTTAAAATTTAAATCCAAACAAAATAAGTAGGACGATATGTAAAAACACTGTTTCTTTTCATGTTATTTCTATGTTGGTGTTTATGATCTCCTATACTTAAAACTAATTGTATGCAATCTTAATATGTATTGTAAACTGGTAGATTCGGTTGAAACTGTTATTCCATTAAACCATTAAGAATAAGGGAGCGTTTGTTAATTGATTCAGTAAGCATAATGTATTATGTAGTAAATATTAATACGTAGAAAATCAAATAATAAACCGCCTACATGGAAAGATGATAGCCTATTGTTAAACGGAAGCAGTAATTTTGAGTTACAGTGGAAGAGTGAATTGCATCAGAGTGAAAACCTTGGTTACTTTCTCAGCAGGATTACATATTTAAGAGAGTACGTCCACTAGGAAAAGAAATTAGAATTAGTAAATTAGGAGCAAAGTGTAATAACAGTAAGTGGTGAGCGTACAACTTGTGCATGGGGAATGTTTACTTATAATCTTAAAATGTCCAAAGTTTCAGGGGGGAAAATCGTTTCCATTTTATTCATATATCGATTAATATTATCTATACTCCTATAATTTTTTTTTTGTGTGTGTGTGTATTGATATTCATATTAAAACCCCCTTTTTCTATTTAGGTTTATTTGCTTCTCCACGAAAGCAAATTTGACACTAGGTCATTTTTAACGTGGGGGAAACCCAGCTCCCCTAAAATTAGGGCAAAAAAGGGGCACTCTGGCAATATCCCCAAAAATAGTAATTGTCTCAGTATGAAGGGTGTCCCCTACATTGACCAAGGTCAATTAACTTAAGTGAAGTATCAAAACAGATACTACACTTTCAGATATTAAATTTTTTATTCACAGGAAAAAAAATACCATTGGGAAAATGAACAAAAAATTTAGGCACAAGTCAACTCAAAAAGAAGGGGGATGGTGAGGTTGGTTGGTCCATCTCGTCTCTATCGGAAATTTTAAAAGATTTCTCTCTCAGCCAGCATCTTTTATCATGGTTACCCTTTTAAATTTGTATTTATGTGTTTGTGTGGGGAGGGGGGTGATTGTTCCTACTTAAACCCAATTTTAAAACATTTTTATTTATATAAAAAAATACAAAAAAAGATAACAATATTAATAAAAATTTCATTTGTGTCGAGGGAGATGGAAAAAAAAGTCAAAAACAATAAAAAAAAAAAGGCAAGCCTTTTTTCTATTTATTTAAAAAGAAAATACAACTCAGTATCCTGTATATCAAATTTCGAGACTGTAAACTGAAAATTGACAGAGTTATTGTGTAGGGAAATATACACAGACAGACAGACACTTTCACTTTTAAAGATATATAGATAGATAAACAGAAATACCATAGGTATTAAACATAACGTTAAATTCCCTTTAAAAGATGAAGTAAAAAAAACAAAAACGGAAAGTAACTGAGACATGTGCATGCGAGTATTGTAGTTTTTCTAAACAGTTTACTTCTTGTAAGTAAAAAAATAATCAAGTTGAAAGCGAAACCAAAATGACAGAGAGTCAAGTACGATAACCATTAGGCTGACTTGACACGCTCTTTAATAAGTCTTTTCAAACATACTTATTCTTATAATAAGTAATCTCTCATGTGAACAATTCACGCGTGCACCTTTTTTCCGGATGAAAACCGATTAAAGTTTCCCACGTGTCTGAAAACTGTATATACCAAATTTTAAGTCTGTAGATCAAAAATTTGTTGAGTATATAGGTTGAGAAGTGTCCTCACACACATATTATCATTTTTATAGATATATAGATAATATAGCCATTCTGTCACATTAAAATTAGCGAGTAAAAGAACTGCTTGATGAAAACAAGTGTTTAGGGAAAAATAGAAAGCATTTAACGAGCCAGACATCATCACGCCTGCCATCTTTAAATGAATTCGGAAAAAATCTAGACAGTTCCTTATCCTCCATATAATCCGGACTTTGCTCCCTATGACTTTTGGTTATTCCCTAAGCTCAAGGAAAACGTTATGAGACAATTGAAGAGATGAAAGAGGCTGTGACAAAGATCATTGACATGCTCACACAAGAGGACTTCTATGGGGCCTTCCAGAAATTGTTGGAACGGTACAAGTGCATTGCAGCCGGAGAAGATTACTTCAAAGGGGACTAGAATTTCATGTGTGTACTATCAATAAAGGTGCTCATAAGAAAAATGTCTGGAAACTTATTTAAGGCACCTCTTATATATATATATATCCATTCCGTCACACCAAAGTTAGCGAGTAAAACAAAAACTACCATACGAAAACAAGTGCCTATGGAAAAATAGAAAGCACTTAACGAACCATACACCCTCACGGCCACCATGTTTAAATGGATTCGGAAAAAAATCTGGATCAATTAAGTTTTAACCCTTTATGACCTGGTTGAACGAATTCGTCCAGTCGTAAATAAATGAATATAACGGCAGAAATAAAGTGGGAATGGATTCAAACACGCCTTGTACGTATTAGTTCAGCATTTTTTTTTTTTTATTGAAATATACTTTTTCCAGTTTGGAGACAATCATAATATCATTAGACTTTAAACTAAAATTAACAATAAATATTTTTTAATCATCTACATCATAATTCAGGTCATAAAGGGTCAAGGGACCCAGAAAATAAGCAAAATGAAAGATTTTTTTTTTAATAATTGTTGTTGTTACTTTTGTTTGTTTTTTTGTTTTTTTTCATGAGAGAGTGAATTCTGGACAAGTTCCCCAAAATGTCTAGCAATGTGAAGAGGGATCGTTTCTTGTCCGCATCTGATGATGAGATGAGTCGCTTGATAGAATATGATACCATATTACCATATGTTAAAATTGACACACAAACAAAATGCTTTGATTTTTTTTTTTAATTCTATCGATTCAGATTTTTCAAATAATAAGGGAGATCGAAGATTTTTGACAAATATGTTCCCCAGTGTAAATGTACCCATATTCAGAAATTAACAGTCGTTTATTCGCACTATAGATCAATATATACCATTTATTAATTTGATGCAACTACACTGATAGCGAACTTCGAAATTTTTAATCTTTAATTTCAAGGCAAACCAATAGTCTGTACTTAATTGTCATGTTACAGTGATGAATATATCCAAAAAATTACGAAAACGATAATATAGAAAATAAATTATTAAAGAAAAGATTTTATTGATGAAAATTAGTGAAAATAAAATGTTCCAAGGGGAGGTAATTAGCATGTAACTATAGTCAATTTTCTAATAAATTGTGCATTAAAAATCATAAATACGAGTTACTTGCCTCGTTTTTAGCATAACTGAGTTACTTCCCTTGTTATTGTGTCACGTGTTCTTAAAACAATATGGGTGGGATTTTTTTATTATAAAAATTGAAAGTTTTTTTTCTTTTTTGTAATATTTAAGTACTTCTGACATGCCAATGAAGTAGATATCATTGCTTTTAGTTGAAATTGACACAAAAAGTCAATAGATACCTTTATTTTGTTTTGTTTTTTAATCGATTTTTTCGCTTTTCAAATTTCGCTATTATAGTGTAGTTGCACTGTTAATTTATATATACATATATTTATTATTCTTTGCAGCTTAACAACAATAGACTGATGCTTTGTCTCGTTCGATCATCATCCTAACTTGGAGGAAATCTTGGTGCCAAATCGCTCACAGCCTCAAACAGGAAGTTAAACCAACAAGACTTTGTCGACTTTCACTTCATCAAAAAACATCTTTTTCTTTTAAAAAATGGATGAGACATTTACGAAAGGCTATTGCCAAATGAAAGAGCCACCTGCCGACCAGCGGAAAGCTGAAGCCATTCCACGTCCACCAACGGCCAAAGAGAAAATCAAACCTCCGATTGATCGATGCAGCTGCATCTATTTGGCTCTCCTCATGTCTGGCGCTGGATTTCTACTGCCTTATAACAGTTTTATAACGGCTGTGGATTATTATCAGGTAAGGTGGAAGTTTTTTGGGGGTTTTTTCTAGTGTTCCTTCCTCACCACTGCACAACATGTTCTTTGGAATAGTGTTCGATTATTTATTTATTCTTTTTTTTTTTTTTTTTTCATCTCTCAAGTAAGAGTAGGCTTTCCAGCAGCATCTGGGGATTTCAACAATGAAGATGTGGGATTTTGTTGCTTATCTTACCTTTGTTTAGTCTTTTTTTGTTTTTGTTTTATTTTCTTGTCAGTTTGTTCAAGCTGGGGACGGGGCATCCTACCGGATGTCAAACATCCACCTGCTAACTCAGATATTTCAATAAAGAGAGAGATCTTTTAAGATTTTGGCCGTCCCTTGGAGTGAAGTGCAATTGTTTGAATATCTCTTGCACTTGGTTCACCGGGTATATTTGCCAGATAGTTTTTAAAAAAATTTTTTTTTCATGAGAACAGTTGATCCTATAATTATTGGAATGATAGAGATCTTCCTAAGATTCCAGTTTCTTTTCATGTCATACATAAGACCTTAGTATTTTGTTATCCTTTCCCTTTCAGCTCTGTTTAATCCAGCATAATTGGGGACACTAACTTCTGCTAAGGTTGCTTCTTTCTTCTTCCTGCCCTATATCACTATGTCAGGTTTTATGACTTTTTTAAGTACGTAACTCTAGAGAGTGCATAATCATAGTTGATGGTGTATGACTTATTTCCAACTGTTCTTTCTGGTAAACATGTTTCCAAGATTTGCTGCTACATTCGATATTCGACTTTTACAGATCATCTACTGGAGATATTTACACATTCCATTGTGTTGCATCATATAGTAGCTCCCCAGCAGAACCTTACAGTTGGATGTCAGGTGGTTCACATTCTCTACTTCTGTGTGGCAGAACCTGCACTTGCTATCATTGATGAGATTACTCATTTTCTTAAAAGCATTGGTCATCAAACCTTGAAAGATCAAGAGGGCAGCCATTATAATCCTCTCCTGATCAAAGTTGAGCGATCCTTTTTATAGCTAATTTATTTAACCTTCCTTATCTATATATTTCTGGGTAAATTCACCCAGAAAATACTTGACATGCTATCGGTTGACCCATTCTTCCAAGTTCTTGGTGTATTTTTGTTGACTCTTTTAGGCTATTTCTGTTGCAGACTTGTTTTCTGATTCTGTCTCATTTGTAAAACAGTCTTGTCCAAAATGTTTGGCCAGTTTTGTGATGGAGGTTGTTCTGCTGGCTCTTGTTTCATGATATTGGTGAACCATATCGAGGTTTAGATTCTGGGAGCTCATCGGATATTGCACTGTGCTCACGATAATCACATGATGCTGATGGTCAATTTTTGAGAGACACATATTTTTATGGTTTCTGTATATTATTCTGTATAGTTTCAACATTTTCTGTTTTAGTGTCCAGTTTTTTTATGTCCCTTTGTGGTCAGTCAATAATACCGAAGCTATATATTATCACAAGCATGGCTAATTTATGGCAGTGATCTTGTTTTTATTCATAAAGATTCAAGCATGAAAGTAAGGACGCCCAGACGGTCCACAGAGTCTAATAATTATATTAGCAGACTGCCCAGCATTGCCTGGTCATAAAATACACATAAATATTATATTTTAATTAATGCAAAATTCTATATATCTATATATCTTCTATATATATATATATATAATTGGCAAAATGTATGTTAGTGAGGTTTTTTTGGGGGGGGCGCTCAGGAAAGAGGGGGGTCACTGTTTCTTAGAACTTTTTATATACTCCCTAGATTGTAATATCTCCGATGTATGGTAAGGAAGTCACGTGTATCTTTTATTTCGTTATTTTTTTTCTTTTGCACGCTATTTTCGTGATATGCACAATATTTTTTACTCTCCACGTGTTTCTTTTACTTTTCCGTATAAAAAAAGTGAAACTGTGAAAACAAAGTTGTGTTCTTGGCCTTTCATGCCGAGACGTCCAGAAAGCAATGAGGTTTGATCAATGTCGGGAAAACCCGTCATATCAGACAATTGCTATTCATTTGGACACTCCCCTTTTTATGGGGGAGCGATTTTCCCCAACAACATTTTTGGGGAAACTGGCTTGCAGCCAAAGTTAAGTTTCCTCATACCGCATGATGTTTCACCTCATTAAATTTACGCACCTGTCACTTTACTTTTAATCATTGAATTAGAATGCTTTTCAGTTCCTGCCCATCGTGGCTGAGCAGTAAGATGTCAGGGTTTTTTTCCATTTCTTTTCACCTTCGCGTCAAGGCTTTGGGTTCGAGCCTACCTGCCTACCAAAACTTCTTTTTTCTTTTCATTTACACCTCCAAGCACCCAGGCAATACCGGGCACCCCCGCTAGTCTATCTATATATATAAAAGCGAAAATGTGTGTATGTATGTATGTTTGTATGTATGTATGTGTGTTTGTGTGACCGCTAAAAACTTTCGACAGACAGAACAAAAATGAACAAACTTGGTTTCATATTGAAGCTCCATCCTTCGTCCTAAAAATATTGAAAAATTGGCCAAAAACGTTAATTTTTTCACCCTGAAATCGACAATTTTCTACAGGAATGGGGGTCAACAAAAACT
The DNA here is from genome assembly GCF_053919585.1 of Euprymna scolopes. NCBI lineage: Eukaryota > Metazoa > Mollusca > Cephalopoda > Sepiida > Sepiolidae > Euprymna > Euprymna scolopes. The sequence continues at coordinate 151,508,290 of NC_136487.1, read as the reverse complement.
GTCCTCTCATGACGACGACCGGTTCTACGCATGCGTCAGATGACGTCATGACCTGATTTAGTTTAAATAGTTGAAGAACTGACTAAATTTCACGTACGTCATGTTAGCTCAGTTGGTTAGGGCATTGGTTCAAATCGTGGTGTGAGATGTCTTTTCTTTTTTTTTTTCGATTCTTTAAATTTAAATATTGAACCAGTGTTATTTAAGCCATTTTTCACGTAACGTTCGTTTTTCTGTTTTGTTTTTTTTACTTCGCTTATTCTTAGGTTTTCATTAACACCCCCGACCGAGCACACACACCCAAAAACACACAGGTACCCACCGATTTTAAAATTTTTATATCGAAACAGTCTTATTTAAGCCATTCTTTACGTGTTTTTTTTTAACGTTCGTTTTTCTGTTTTCTTTTTTGTTTTTGTTTTTTCGATTTTTACATTTAACATCGTTCGTTTGCCTTATGTTAGTTTTTTTGTGTATTTTTTTTCGATGTTTTGATTACACCTCACCCCACCCCACCCCACCGCCCGGGTTCGTTTTTCTGTTTTCTTTCTTTACTTCGCTTATTCTTAGGTTTTCATTCACACCTCCACACCCTCCAAACACTCGAGCAACACCGGGTACAACCCCCCCCCCACTAAGCAGGGTTTTTTAACGTTCGTTTTTCTGAGGTTTTTTTACTTCGCTTATTCTTAGGTTTTCATTAACACCCCCGACCCTGCCCGACCACATGCACCGAAAAACACCCGGGCAACGCCAGGTATCCCTCGCTAGTATATATATAAAAGGCAAAATGTGTGTTAGTGTGTGTGTGCATTTTTTGTGTATGTCTGCCAAAGGCTTTGAGAGGGAGGGGTCGGGGGGGGTCACTGTTTCTTAGAACTTTTTATATACTCCCTAGATTGTAATATCTTAGATTCATGAAACGAGGTCATGTGTATCTTTTCTTTGAGCGACTTTTACACGCTATTTTCACATTTTTTTTTTTAAATCTCTGCGTGTTTGTTTGGCTTTTCAGTATAAAAGTGAAACACCTTGGGGAAACTGGCTTGCAGCCTAAGTTAAGTGCATCATTTCATTCCCCTATGGCTTGATGTTTGACCTCATTAAATTCACGCACCTGTCACTTAACTTTTTAAACGTTAAATTAGAACGTTTTCCAGTTCCTGTTCTGTCATAGTCGAACGGTAAGATGTCAGGGTTTTTTTCACTTTCACCTTCGTGTCAAGGCTTTGGGTTCGAGCCTACCTGCCTGCGTACTAAAACTTTTTTTTTTCTTTTACACCTCCAAACACCCGGGCAACGCCAGGCAGCCCCGCTAATCTATAAATATAAAAGCGAAAATGTGTGTATGTATGTATGTCCGAGAACAGCTTTTTTCTGAGAAGCGATCGGTCGACTCATTTCTTCTTAAAACTTTTTATATCACGTCTAAATGATAATATCTATGAATTAACAACGGGGGTCGCCTGTCTATTTAATTTGTTCGACTTTGAAAAGATAAATATTCAATATTTTTCAATCGCCGCATGTGCATTAAGCTTTTTTGTATAATAAAAGTGAAACTAATTCTGGCGGCATATTTCCGGAAACGTCCAAAAGCAATCAGCTTTGATCAATGTGGAGTTTCTCCTTATATCAGACAATTGCTATTCAATTTGGGCAATCCCCTTTTTATGGGAAGCTGGTTTTCCCCACAACATCTTGGGGAAACAAAAAAAAATACAAAATCCTGCCCCGCAGTAAATAAAATACTGCCCCGCAGTCAAAGTTGACCTCATTAAGTACGGGCACCTGCCAAGTTTTAATACTTAAATAAATTCAAACATGTTTCTGTTAATATTTGATGGTGGCCCAGTGGTTAACGTCGCACGTTTTTTTTTCACACTTTAATTTCCAACTTCGACTCAAGGGTTCGGGTTCAATCCTTCATACGTACCTACCAAAACTTTATTTTTTATTTTACCGCCCCCCCCCTCCGAGACAAACACCCGAGTGTTTTGATTTACTCAAAACCACACACATCTCTAAACACCCGGGCAACGCCGGGTACCCTCCGCTAGTCTATTATATAAAGGGCAAAAATCTGTTTAAATGTATGTATGCCTGCCTAAAATTTTTGACAGAGGTGACGGATTTTCACGAGATCTATATCATTTTGAAGTCGACCCTTTGGATGACAAATATCAAAAAATTGGCGAAAAACATTAATTCCTTCACCCTCAACTGGGTACTTTTGTACAGGGAGGGTCGGTTTTTTTCGCTGACATTTTTTGCAAGTCATTCAACCCTCTCTTCCACAATGCCGCATAAAAGGCGTTATTTCGACTGCCTGTGACGTCACAACCACCTAGATAAAACTTTGTTTTTTTTTTCATTTTTTTTTCCTCGAGCCTGCTTACCACACCTATTTTTTTTCCTTCTTTTTTTTTGCTCAACCAACACTCTTACACACACCTTCACTTTCTTTTCCGCCCTTGCGTCACGGGTTTGAGCTTGCCTGCCTACTACAACCTTTTTTTGTGTGTGTGCTCGCAATTTTCCTTTTTTTTTCCCAACCAACACTTACGCACACCTCCACTTTCTTTGTCGCCTTCGCGCCACGGCTTCGAACTTTCCTGCCTACTACAACTTTTTTTTTTGTTCAACACAAACCTCCAAACACCCCGGCAACGCCGGGCAACGCCGGGCAACGCCGGGCACCCAGGCTAATTTATTATAAACATGAATACCATATGTATAAAATGTAACATAAAATTCCTAAAAAAAAAAAAGATGAAGTAAAAAAAACGGAAAGAAACTGAGATGTGCATGCAAATATTATGTTTTTTCTAAACAGTTCACTCCTTGTAAGTAAAAAAAAATATTCGAGCTGAGGTCCGGACCAAAACCCAAAGATAGTGAGTTTAGTACGATAACCATTAGACCAGCTTGACAGGCTCTTTAAAAAGTGTTTTCAAGCCTACTTATACTTTAGGAAGCTGTCATGTTTCATGACTGCACATGTGCAATTGTAAAACAGTTGATAAATCCGATGACCGCCAAGTACCAATTTTTCAACTTTGACCCCTTAACAGCCTTTTTCTCTAGATGAAAACTGTTTTCCACCCTGGATTTTGACCCCTTAACAGCCTTTTTCTCTGGATGAAAACTGTTTTCCACCCTATATACCAAATTTTAAGTCTGTAGATGAAAAATTCGTTAAGTATATAGGTTAAGAATTGTCCTCTCACACACACACACACACACATGCACACACACATTCTCACTTTTATAGACATATAGATAATATATAGATTTATATGTGAAATCACCAAAATATAATGAATATAAGAACTGAAGCACTCAATTACGCCATATTTTTATTACAAACTAAACGCAATACAATATATTGACTAAATCATCCAACAATCAAATGTTTTTATACAAAATAAAAACAATACAATTGACCGAATCACTCGACTGCGTCATGCTATTTATTTTGTAATAAAAGAATATGATATATTGGAGAAAGGTTCGATTACACCGTTTGTATAATGTCTATAAAAATACAATAAGTTAGCAAAAGATACTGACTTCACCAAGTTTTTATCTTGTAATTATTTCAGAAACTTTAATTGAAAGCTTTACATATCCATAGTGTGAACAATCTAATTCCCTTATCAAACAATGTAAATGGATTAATTATTATTAGCAGGACCCGTGGAAATTCTACAGAATCAGAAATATATTTAATCAACAAATATGTTTTGATAAATCTGATATTTTTCTGGATAGCTAAAAAAATTAGGGTTTTTTTTGGACATGAAAACCAGTAACACACATCAAATGAGTTTATTAACATTTCTATGAAAATAGCGTCCATTGTATTTTAAATATAGAATTGACCCAAATGAGATACATTAATAAATACTAATAAATACTCAGAAAGTAATATTGTGCTACATAGTTCAATATAAATAATAAAATCACACTGTAAGAGGAATTCCTTAATTTACTCCTTTTGTCCAGCACCTCTTTGCAGACAATGTCCTTTCTTTTTGCCCTGTTTCTTTCAAATGTTCCCTTTTTTACATAACATTTTGCTGACTTCTTTCTTCAGTGAAGAACCACCACATGTCGAAATTACTAAGAGTTCCTTTAACACATCATTACAACAATGATCATATATTATTATAATTTATTCGAAAATGAAACTACATCAAAGGGAGATAACTCTCATATCCAGGGTTGCCAGATTGACCTTTTTTAAGCCAAATTTCGTGATTTTTGGCTTTTTTTTTTAAAAGCAGTTTGGCATTCAAAATTTCTATTTGGACTTTTTCAAAGTGCAGTGTGCGGACTAATTAAAGAAGAAACTCTAACAGAGCTGCTGATGCTGGGAGCAGCAGCAGCCACATTAAAATATGCAAATGACCAAGTCGGCTGTGCAAAGTGACGTCACAGCAGAGATAAAAGGACACATGTGGCTGGTGTCCGGAGAAGAAGCAGTGTTCGGAGAAGAGTTGCTTGAAACATGACGAGAGAAGCATGTGTTCGAGACGTGGCTCGTGTACAGAAAAACGTGTTCAACACACATCAGTGACATCACAGTAGAGATGAAAAGTCACATGTGGCCAGAGAAGGAGAAATGAACTGTTTAAACATTTTAAAAAAAATATGTTGTTAGAAATACCAGATATAAAGGCTTTTGTTAAAAAAAGAAAGTGAGTCAAGTTTTTTTCCTTTTTTTCTGTTTCCTTGTGATGGAGTCTACAATGTGTTGGGTCTGTTAAAATGTAACAACACCATTAAAAACAGATGTGCAACAACACAGAACATGCAGAATATTATAAAGATTATACCTAAAGTGTTCAGGATCCCATTGTCATTGAATTCCTGGGAAAGTACATTAAGAATGGTGGTAACTATGTAGAAAAATAAATTCTGGAACACATATGCTCGCTCGTTTAAATGGTTCCGCTCCCGTCTTCGTAGTTCTTCAACTTTTTGAGTTAAAAAAATAGGAGCCTTTACTTTTGGAATGACGCTTGTAATTTAGAAAAATGCAATATATTAGCAGAAGCCTCTGACTACACTATATTTTTATTTGGTTATTAACAAAATGCAATATTTTCGCTGGCACTATTAACAATGTTTTTGATGCTGTAATAAAATATATTGACGCTATGCCATATTGACTACGCCATGTTTTTCTCACAAAATAGAAATAACATGATTGATCCTTGATTTTATGTTTGAATAAAAGAAAAAGAAACTTGTTTCTGTTATGTAGTACTAGCAGATGTCCTAACAGGAATTAACACTCTGGACCAAGTGAACCTGAGAGCAATGGCATAGCGCTACTTGGAATGAACGTACAGGACTACTATTCGGGATCATATGGACTGTGGGGAGCTGAGCAGCAAGGTCTATTCACATTACATTTAAATTTAAGCAGGTTAGCACAGTCAGAGAAGTAGGAAATACGGAGGGAATTCTAAAGTCTAGCCGTCCAAGGGAAGAAACTATTAGAGTAGATAACTTTCCAGCATCTAGGCACCTTAACAGTGAAGAGGTGGGATTTTTCTGCTTGTCAAGTTAGGCGGAAATATTTATGTTGTGGGGGTACAAGTCTTATAAGTTCATCAGAACATATTCCATTAAAGTACTTGTAAAACAGGCACAGGAATGCAATATTGCGGCGATTGGATAAAGGTTCTGGTTGAAGGATTGTTTAAACATAGGTAGAATGCTAGTATAATGCAGTGATTTTGGACAGCTACTTGTAGTACCCATGGAAAACATCAATTGATTCAGTAAAGAAAAGTTGGTGCTGATTCAGATTAGCACTTATAGCAATAAAAAAAAATGAAGAAAAACTTTTATATTGTACCTACTTGTCATGGTATGAAGATGATATATTCCAAAAATTCCAAAAATTGATCAAGTATATACTTTTTTATTTACAAAAAACAAATTTGCTGTTTTCTACTAATAAGTAACATGCTTATGTAGAGAACATAATAAGAGTGATCATTTTGACAGTTTCCATGTGCATCTGGGTTGTCTGCCCTTGTCCACTGATTCGTTGGATAATGTTTTCACCCTCTTTGAAACAGAGTAAAATTTGATTTTCTTGAATTAAAAAAAAAAACTATTTGATCAAATTACGTGATTTTTGGAATTTTCATCTTTGTCCCGTCACTAATACATACACCATACAGACATTTTCGTATTTTCTTTAATTTTAAATGCCACCATAAGTGCCAATCTGAATAAGCTCTGAAAAGTTGTCTAAGTTTTCTTAATCAAACAACTACGCCAGTTGAGCTGAGCAGCTGGCCATGACAACTTGACAGTGAAACCACTTATTTCTTAACAAGGCGTGTCAATAGCTCAAACGAGGCGAGGCTGAACTCAAACGAGCTGAGGAAATCGAAAAGGCTCAAATGACGAAATTAGAACGGCCAAGTTCTTTTTATCTTTTTTTTTTTTAAATAAATAAATAAATGAATAAAGCGCTTTAGATAAGAATGGAATCTATCGAAGTAATCTTTAGAAAAAGTTTCCTCTTTTAGCATTTCAAAGAAATCATTTTATTTTATTTTTTTTCTTCCGGCTTGATCAACCTCAAACAATTCCGACTTTTGCATTTCGAATCAAACTATTTTTTTTGTCCCCCATTTTTGGTGTTAGGTTTCATTGATTAATTTCATTTATTTTTTTACTACCCTAATCCTCCACCCCTACCTGACTATATAGTTTTGTATCTATCACACATTCGAATTGGGATGGGTCGGCTGACTAGAAGATCTGATGCAAGTCGCATCCAAACTCTTTGATCATCAGACGCATCAATTCTAAAGAAAAAAAAATCTCCACACTAACGTACTGTACTTGCAATAACTGATCCCTGAGTGGCTTCCGGGCCTTGATAAGTGGTGACCACCGTGTAAAAAAAAAAAAAATTGGGTAGTTTTGTTATATGGCATATCTTCATATTTTCAGATTATTTAATGCCAAATTCAGTAATTTTGGTAAAAAAACAAAAAACAAACTATGCTTCAAATATTTATTTATGGTGTTTGGTTTGGTTGTTTTGTTTTATGGTGTATCACCCCTTTTCAGATTATTTAATGTCCAATCCAGTCATTTTGGTAAAAGTTTTTATGCTTCAAGTGCTTTATATATTCAAATATTTATTCATGGTTTTTGGTTGGGTTGGGTTGTATTGTAGAGGAAAATTGTTGTTTTTGTTTTTGACTTTGTAGAACATAATTGAGTTTTGCAAAGAGAAAGGAAAAAAATCAACATCAATGTTTGATGTATTTTAAGGCAGAAAACCGGTATCTTCAGTCAGCCTGATCTAATAGCACTAGCACTGATAAGTAGTTCGAATCAATTCATATTTCACACACACACACACACACATTAAATGAAAATATTTTGTCTTTCTAACCCACAAACTGTTTATGAGTTCATCATAGGGATACAATAGACAATATAAAAATGTCGATTCTGGATTGATTGTTTTCATAAATGAAGAAACGGCTGTGTAAAAATGATTCTCTTTACTGGAAAATAAGGATATAGTCGGTGGAATCTACTGTCTGTTATTATAAATGCCCTGCAATTATAAATAAATATCTATTTAGCTTAAACACTGAAGTTTTGACTATATATATATATATATATATATATATATATATATATATATATATATATATATATATATATAATGGGTTAAGAAATTCCAACGAAAGAAAGATGTATATTTAAATAAGTATATTTAAATATTTCATCTTTGTCCCGTCACTAATACATACACCATACAGACATTTCCGTATTTTCTTTAATTTTAAATGCCACCATAAGTGCCAATCTGAATAAGCTCTGAAAAGTTCACACACACACACACACACACACACACACACACACACACACACACACACACACACACACACACACACACACGCACACACACACACCCTACCCCACCCTAAAGGAAAAGAAAAAACATTAGCAGAAAGAGATAGCGACTACAGCCAGGTCAACATCTCCCTGGACAAGCCCAATAAAAGAGCAATAAAAATTCAGCATACCAATGAATAATAAACACTTACAAGCCTCCACCCCTTGGAAAAACTTCAAATTAACTACGAAAATCGCCATTTTTACATCTCCAACACATTTGAAAATAATTTCTGACGAGGACGCATCACAGACCGTCTGAAACGCGCGTAAAAACGATTTCAATGACTTAAAAACATTATTACAATGATCCAAACATAATTCTCAATGAAAAACCAAGACACGGAATAATAAAATAATGTTAAAAAATGCACATTGTTGGTGACTACTCCCTTATTTAAATATATATATATATATATATATATATATATATATATATATATATATATATATATATATATATATATATATATAATGTCTGTCCATCTGATGATGCTGTGACTTGTATGTAAATTTTTTGTGGCAAGAGTTGCGCAAATCTAACCATACTTGTCCTGTCCTGAATTGGTACTGTTAAATATGAATGGCCAGTAGAAATTTCAGAAAGAGTAGAAACAATACCAAAATAAGTAAAGAGCATATACAACATCTGCTATTCCCAAATGGTTACCCATGTGGTACTGGCCAGGCTCATCATTGCTTAACTTTGGTGAGCTGACGAGAATCGGTGTACCAATGTGAGTATGCCGTTTGTGTGTGTGTGTGTGTGTGTGTGTGTGTGTGTATTTTCAAATTTATGCTAATGCATTTTTACTAGTATTTATACGCTGATAAGAGTCTATCTCTGAAAATTCATGGATTAAGGATATTTCTTTATTATAGTTTCTTGTTTGAATTTTTGATGGACTAATAGATATTATAATTTATTCGATGCTTGTTTTCATCAATTGCTCTCTCTAGTATATTGTATTTATATTAGATATTGCTATTTACACAAACCAATACCCAGGAAAACAGATTAATAAAACAATACGATAATATAAGGGTCGTCCCAAAAGTAAGATCTATTTTTTTACTCCAAAACTAAAACGTTGAAGAGCTACGAAGACGGAAGTGTTAGCATTAAAACGAGTGACCTTTTGTGCTCCAGATTTTATTCTTCTACATAGTCACTACCATTCTCCATGTACTTTCATCACCCTCTTTTGATGTCTTAATCGTAAAAGTCTGGAACACCCTTTGTCACTCACATGTCTTGTCACTACTAACTGTGCTGGCATCAACTGCATCGGCTCCGTAAATGTTCAAAGTCGCCGGTGAATATTGATTGGTTCAATTTTTTTTTTTTTTGCATGGAGAAATTCAATGATGCATCTTTGCTCTGACGAAAGCAAGTCTATGACAGAGGTTGCTTTCTTAGAGTCTCATATCATCAATATCTACAACAGAGAGATGAAACTTTCAGGTCATGAATGTATAAGTTGAGTCATCATAACAATGGAATTTGCAAACCACTCTGATTCGTTCGAGCGATAAAAAATAGGAGGCATTACTTTTGGAACATTCCTCATACTTTAGTAATCTCTTAATATATTAAACTTGAAAATATTCATACAAAAATGTGTATTTAATTATTTAAAAGGACGGCTCAACAAGAAATCGTTTACGTTCGACTTGAAAACGACCATATTATAGTCAGCTAGGAAGCATTTCTATGCTATTGTGTTCCACAGACGAGCAGTTCTGGGGAGAAAAACTTTGTTCATGGAATTTTCGTTTAGCTTCAGGCACAGATTTTCTCCAAAAGAACAGTTTTACGTCATTTTTATGTTTTTTTTTTACAAAGATTAAAATTAAAATATAATTATATTTACCCATATTCTAGAATCCTTATTCTAAATTTGATTTAAATTCAAATAGTAAAAAAAAAAAAATAATAGTGCTTTGACAAATGACTGAGAATCGATCTAGTTAATACTAAGATAGACAGAAGATGTTACATATATGAATGGCTTATGATCTTCTTGGTTGTATAAACGGACAGTTATTTCGTTTTAAAATGAATATGAGACACTTTGTTTATAATACAAATTTGGTTTATTTACAATTTACACTTCAAAAGTAACAGTGATATCATCATCGCGGTGGAGGTTAGGGTGAGGGTGGGTCGCAGAACTCTGTGTCAACCTGTATTTTTGCTTGTGTCTCTTTTCCGCTGCTTTCTCTTTGCTCTTTTTATTTATATCACTTTGACCTGTTGACCTTTTTCTCGCCAGCTTGTTTATTGGTTGCAACTCTATAGCAAGCCCCACTCTCCCCCAATGGTTTACTTCTGCTTGTGCAGCTGCCATTTGTCAAAGGCATCATGCGTTCCGCAGATTCAACCGACATATGTACAGCTCAAACAAACAGAAGTATATAGAAGCTAGAAATAATTGTAAGAGAGTGATAGCGACAGCTAAGACAGATTACTCTGAAGCCACCAGAAAACGCATCGAAGCACAGAAATTAGGAACCCATGATTTTGGGAAAAGCTACACCAGCGTGGTAAATAATAGGCAGTCAACGATTCCCCCATTATCAAACAATCATGAGGTTGCTTGCACGGCAACTGACAAGGCTAATCTGCTTGCCAGTCGGTTTGCCTCAAACTCCACACTGGACCCGGCACACCACTCCCTCCCTGACTTTCCTTTGCGGACAGACGCCACACTAGACGATTTGAAATCACCCCTTCTCAAGTAAATGGTATTATAAAGAACCTAGACACCTCAAAAGCATGTGGACCAGAGCCCATCCCGGCTGTGCTATTAAAAAAATGCTCTGCTGAGGTTGCTCCAATTCTCTCCGAACTTTACAATAAATGCCTTAACAAATTTTGCTTTCCCGACTGCTGGAAAACCGCTTCTGTGGTACCAGTCTTCAAGAATTCTGGTGAAAGAACTGACCCATTAAATTATCGCCCCATTAGCCTTCTCCCACTTTTCGCCAAAATATTTGAGTCTTTAGTTAATCAAGCCCTAGTCCAACACCTAACAGCTGCTAAACTCCTGACTGACAAACAATATGGATTCAGGCAAGCCCGTTCAACAGCAGATATCTTAACTGTAATCTCTGAACATATACACCGTTCACTGGACAAAACAGGGGAGGGTAGAGCGGTAGCCCTTGATATATCTAAGGCTTTTGACAGGGTATGATACGATGATCTTCTAAGGAAAATTAGATCATATGGTATCACTGGAAGAATACATAATGCAATTAAATCCTTCTTAAGTAAGAGAAAAATCCAAGTTGTCCTCGACGGTCGTACATCTAAACAATATGATATAAATGCGGGAGTACCTCAAGGGTCTATCCTTTGACCTCTATTATTCCTGATATTCATAAATGACCTCCCTGATAAAATTGTTTCGGAGATGGGTATATTTGCCGATGACACCACTCTCTATAACAGATATGAGGGGAAAATAAATGAACACATAACTAAAGAAATGGCAGAAACACTAGAGGATGACCTTCAATCTGTAGTGGAATGGGGACAAAAATGGATGGTCACATTCAATGCTGCCAAGACTAAGCTTGTTTCCTTCAATAACTACAAGAAACCTTCTGTATCACCAATAGCAATGGCCAAGAACACATTGCCTGAAAGTACTTCTTTTAAACTCCTTGGCCTAATGTTTACAGGGAATATGAACTGGAATAGATACATTGAGAGCATTGCCAAGGCTGCTGCAAAGAAGGTTGGCTCCTTCTACCGTGCTAGAAAACTACTTATGCCTGACAGTATCCTATACCTCTATAAGGCCACCATTCACCCATGTGTGGAGTATTGTTGTCACATCTGGGCTGGTGCATCTGCTGCTTGTCTCTCACTCCTGGACAGGGATCAAAAGAGAGTCGCCAACCTGATAGGTCCTGAACTGTCATCTAGGCTTCAGCCTTTGTCCCATCGACGAGATATTGCATCCCTCTACCTGTTCTACAAATACTTTAATGGTGAATGCTCCGACGAACTGCAAACACTTGTATCTCCTCAACGTAACTACCCTGGACAAACCCGATAAGGATATCCCCCACAAGGCTAGTTTGGAGTGAAAATTGAATAATAAAAAAAAAAACTCTGTGGGTCATAGTTTCTGTTGATTGACCTGTTAACCTTATTTCTGCTAGCATTTGTTTATTGAACTTTTTTGCTAGTTTTGGTCTGACTATTTAATATTGGTTAGCTTTTCTGGCCAATTGACGCCATGGATATAGGTCGTTTTAAATCCCAAGATTTCCCATTGTGTTCTTTTATTTGCCTGGATATGCTCCATAACACTATTATAGGCCACCTTTCCTGGGATTGACTTATTGTTCTTTGATCGCCCGGACCTCTCCCTAACAAAGATACCACACTTTTGATGGCCTTGTGCCTATTTTTTTAAAATTGTATTTTTATAGTTTTCCAAATAAATAATTTAATTTGTTTTATCCTTGGTCAGTGAAGAAGAATTCCTTCTGGACGGAGGTTATTTTTATTTTTGTCTTGATCCAGAACTCTGTCTGTGAATAAGGACCCAAATCGTTGGTTTTGAATTGAAAGTCATGTTTAATTTCGGAAGGGTTTCCGCTAGGTAGCTAATGTGAAAATGAAAAAGAGTTTTTAATGGTTAGCTAATCTGTATAAGTCCTGGAGATAAAAGGAGTTTTCAGTGGGTAGCTAATCTGTATAAGTCCTGGAGATTAAAAAGAGTTTTTGATGGGTAGCTGATCTGTATAAGTCTTGAACTTCAAAATTTTGCTGACAAAGAGCAAAGACCTTTTCTGTGTGGACAGAAAAATTAAGTGCAAGAATTTTTAAAGATCCAATATTTTTATACAGCAATTTCAGTTTCTGATTGGTTGCTATCAGAATGTGGTTCCATTTGATTGGTCAGTTCCTACCACCAATGTGTATAAGTAGAACCTTTCTTTAATCATATGCTTCATTCATTGCAACAGTTGGTATAACAGTATCATATCGACAGATATTGCACACGTGAAAATGAAAACTGGATTCTACACCATTTTGTTCTTAAATCATCATCATCATCATCATCATTAGCATTAGCAGCAGCAAATTATCAAGAAGGTGACGATGGCTAAGTGGTTAGCGACACGGGCTAACAACCTGGGTGTGCCATGTTCGAATCCAGGTCGTAACATAGAAACATGTTCACTTAGAGATATTTGCAACCTTCACATGGTCCCTCCCTATAAGTACCTTATGTTTTTTGTAGAAAGAATTCTCACTAGAAAAGATATCAGAGGTAGAGGGGGGGGGCGAATGCCAACAGTAATCATCTAGTTAAAGCGGAAATGTATGAATGTATGATGCTCAACAACAACTGATGGCTTCTTTCAATCTTGACAGACTATGGATACCCACTGTAAGGGTGCTTGCACATGGAATTTTTGTGGCAAGAGTTACACAATCTCCACCCACACCTCTCCTGAGTCGATATTATTAAATACCAATGGCAAGTGGAAGTTCAGGACAACTGGAAACAATGCCGAGATAAGCGGAGAGCACATACAGCACCTGGAATTCCCAAATGGTCACCCATCTAGCACTAGACAGGCTGAACATTGCTTAACTTTGGTGATGTGACAAGAACTGGTGTGTCGATGTGATTATGCTGTATATGCAACAACTATAACAATAACAACAGCAATCATCATCATCATCATCATCAGTTTAACATCCGTTTTACATGTCGACATGTGTTGGACAACTTCTGTAGCTGTATAATTTAATTGTGCGATTTGACAGTAAGCATTGTTTGTCTGATGCCAACAACTGAAAACCAGCCCAATTATTTTTATCGAGTAATTTTAATGTCATATTAAAAGTTCTAGCTTTGAGGTTAAAGAATGACATATTTGTAAATCTAAACCTGATGATTTTATTGTTGGAATTCGTTTCCCTGATATCTTTCTAGTTAGAATTCTTTTTAGAAAGTCATCAGGTACTTACGGGAGGGACCACATGAAGATTAACAACATCCTAAATGAAAGTGTTCTGTGTAACCGACTAGATTCGAACATGGTACACCATTCATGTAGCTACTACCACTTCCTATAAAAGCATTGTACAATTCTAAGTGATGCTACAATGAGCAATATATTTCCGTTTTCTGTAATAAAGTGAAGCAGGTCTGTTTGTCTAAGTTTGTTATTTATACCTTTTCCCCTAAAAATCAATATTTCGTCCACAATAGCCATTTCTTCTTATGTATTTTGTCACATGTTCTTTAGAACAAAAAATATAATTCCATTTAGTTCGTTTCAGATAAACAATTATTTCTGTTTATAACAACTATCAAAGTATTTCTTTCTTTTAAATTATTTGTATATATTCATAGTAGGTAGTGTTATAAAATAACACGAGCGTATGGAAGCAAGGAGAACAAACGAAGTAATTTGGTTTCAACTTTTATTGAGGGTCAAAGTGAATAAGCATATATATCCTCAATCAAAGCCGGAACGGTCAGCTGGGCGTCAGGAAGGCCGGAATAAGGATTAGAGAGGTAGGGATCCTGGCCTGATCAGGTTCGGGCAGGTACAGGGGCCTAGATGCTGGAACGGTCTAGGGATGACGTCCGGGACTGGAACAAGCGGTGATATGGTGACTAGGCGCTTTGAATCAAACTGCTGTCGCTGAGCTGCCGCTGCTACTGCTGGATGGAGCTGAAGGAGACGGCTATTGCTGCTGTGGCTGCTGCTGCTAGAAAGTTGAGGGGAACGGCTGTTGCTGCTGCTGCTAGAGGTTGAGGGGACGGCTGTTGCTGCTGCTGCTGTTGGAAGGTTGAGGGGAACGGCTGTTGCTGCTGCTGTTGGAAGGTTGAGGGGAACGGCTGTCGCTGAGCTGCTGCTAGATGGAGTTGAATGGAACGGCTACTGCTGCTGTCGTTGCTGCTGCTAGAAGGTTGAGGGGAACGGCTGTTGCTGCTGCTGCTGTTGGAAGGTTGAGGGGAACGGCTGTCGCTGAGCTGCTGCTAGATGGAGTTGAATGGAACGGCTACTGCTGCTGCCGCTGCTGCTGCTAGAAAGTTGAGGGGAACGGCTGTTGCTGCTGCTGCTGTTGGAAGGTTGAGGGGAACGGCTGTTGCTGCTGCTGCTGTTGGAAGGTTGAGGGGAACGGCTGTCGCTGAGCTGCTGCAAAGAGTTGAGGGGAACAGCTGTGTCCGCTTCTACTGGTAGCGAGGCGACCTGCTCTGGCTGGCGATCTGCTGGAAGACTTACTTTTTCTCTGACGGCCGGCTTATTTATACGGCACGTGCGGACGTAGTAAAAGGCACATCGGCTCCGGCGTCAAAATGGCCGTCGTATTTTTTATTTGTGTTTGTTTCTCGTGCTTTAATGGATTGTAGAGAATTATCTGTTTGGTGTGTGTATGCATGTGTTATATCGATTTAAAGCTGAGAAAGTTGTGAATGTAACCTAGTCGGTGTCGTATTGTTGGGGTGTTTTGTGGAATCATTATTTGCGTTTTTATGCTATCTGAGTTGCGTTTACGGTAGTGTCTGTGATTTTTTATTTAGGTTTTTTCTTTTGCTGTGCAACTTTCTCTGGAGGTTTTCTATGTTGAAGTAAGGTGCGAGTTATTTTAATGATGTGTGTGTTTAAAGAGATGGGATTTGAAATTGTCCTGTGTATTTATTGTGTTTGACTACGTTGTAACGGCGAACAGATTTGTCTTAGGGTCGCCATTGTTGCTGCCGTCATTGCCTTGCTGATTTCCGGTTTATTCATGGAAATGTGGAGAGATATGCGAATATAACAATGCTCCCCCAGATCTCGATCATATTTACATGATAAAGTCTCTGAAGCGTGTAGGGAGTTGTCCTCTTGTTGTTCTGGCTGGTAATCTCCTGGGTTGGCCGGCTTGTGAGGATGGCGTCCGATTCTCGTCCGGATTGCATGTGGGGCCGTTCGTGGAATGCTGTTCGTCGGTGATGCTGGGTGGGGGTGGGAGGTTCGTGATAGACAGGTGCGGCGGGCGTGGTGCTATTCGTCGGATCTGCGCCCGGTGTACCCAGGTTGTGATGCCACTCTCATCTTGTACTTGGTACATCAAGCTGTTGGTTTTGGTGATAGTGAAGCTTCCTATCCATTGCATGTGTGTTGATTTGGCCGTGGCTGATTGAGGACGGTGAAGTAGGACCTTGTCTCCTACTTGTAGCGGGTTCTTGTGGGAGAAGTGCTTTTCGCGGTTCTCCATTTTATGATCTGCTTCATCATTGGCCAGGGCGACACGGTGATGAACCTGTCTTAGCAGGGCGTTGATTTGCATGCCATATGCACCTGGGTCATCGCTCCTGGCTTCCCTTCTGTGGGGTGTTGGCAAGCCGATGCTAGGGTGGCGGCCCGTGACTGTGAAATGTGGGGAGACACCGGTGGCGTTGTTGATTGTGGCGTTCATGGAAGACACAACAGATTCGAGAACATCTGTCCACTCGCAATTCCTGTCTTCACACAGCATGTAGATGGCGTTCTTCATTGTTCGATGTTGTCTCTCTATGTTCCCTGAGCTTTGTGGGCGCCACGGGCAATGCAGTTCCTGTGTGATGGCCATTTGTTCGCAGAACTGTCGATAGACTTCCCCTGTGAAGTGTGTACCTCGGTCGGAGGACACTATGCGTGGGATTTCTCTGTGTCGGAGGAAGAACTGGTATAAACCACGGGCGGCGTCGATGGCACGGTCTCTTGCACATGGTATAGCTGTGAGATGCCGACTGAAGCTGTCCAGTATCGTAAGTATATATCTTTTCCCCTTTGAGTTGGACATTGTGACAAAGTCAACAAAGACGAGTTCAAATGGTCTCTTACCCCGCTTGCAGTGGCCCATGGGCCAGCGGGTGCGTCTGCCATAATTTCCCTTGCATTTTGCACATGTGATGCAGGAATCAGCATAAGCCTTGATGTCGTTGTTCTTGGACTCCCACCAGTAACCGGAGAGGAGTTCCTGCATCCGTGTTATGCCTGAGTGGTTGTTGGCGTCGTGTGCTTGATGCAGGTATTTGGGTCTGAGCTTGTATGGTACGACCAGCCTAGGGGTATGTTTGTGGTCTCTTATCATTAGGACCGTGGTTCCTGGTTCTAAGAAGAATTGATGTAGCTTTCTCTTGAATAACTTAGCTCGGTGGTCATCGGGGTCAATTTGTGGGCCGTCCGGGTATGATGTTTGGAGTGCGTGTATGATTCCGGCCAGGGTGTCATCCTTCTGTTGTTCGGATGAAATATCCAGGTGTTCACAGATTTGTTCAGCAGGAATGGAGGAGTTGGTGTGGTATGCGAAAAACGCGTCGCTGATGCGTCTTTGCGTGTGGGCGTTCCGTGGTGTGTGCGTCTTGGGAATAAGTTTCAGACTGTCGATGTCATTGATGCACCATGATGGAACGTAGATGCGTAAGCTTGAGCCATCCAGTATGAATGTCCTTCCTGCTGGATTGGGGTCGCTGGGAGTCTTGATCTTCTTCTGTCCACAGCCTCTGCTGAGCATATCAGCCCAAACGTTAGATTCGCCCTCCACGTATTCTAATACGAATTTGTAGCACGATATCTCATCCTGCCATCTTCGTATTTTTGCATTGTTGAATTCCCGTTGGTCAAGATATGTCAGAGATTTGTGGTCAGTGAACACCACGAAGGGACGGTTACGTAGAAAGTAGTCAAATTTCAGTATCGCCCACTTCACTGCGTATGCCTCGCGTTCCGTTGTAGACCAGTTTTGCTCTGTTGTATTGAAGGAGTGGGACGCGACTCCGACAATGTTCTTCTTCCCGTTGCTGGACTCTTGCATCAGGATTGCTCCGCATGCGACATCACTGGCATCAGTAGTGAGCGTGAAGGGCATGGAGAAGTCTGGAAATGAGATAACCGGCGGGGAGGATAATCGGTCCTTGATCTTCCTGAATGCTCTGTCTGCATTCTCGGTCCAGTGGAATGGCTTGTTGACCTTGTTGAGTTCGTGTATAGGGGCCATGAGTTTTGAGAACATGCTTGATCTGATCTGTTCATGAAGGCGCGTCTCAAGGAATTGTCTGATCCAGACCAAGCGGCCGATGAGACTTTGGAGTTCCTTTCTTGAGGTTGGGGGTTTCATTTCTCCTATGGCACGAACATATTCGGGGTCGGCCTTGAACCCTTCGCTGTTTATTATGCGGCCGAGAAATTTGGCCTCAGGTGCGAGGAAGGAGCATTTGTCTGGGTTCAGCTTAAGTCCAAACTTTTGGAGGGCCATGAACAGTTGTTCTAGCGCGATGATGTACTCCTTGAATGTCTTAGCATGCACCAGGTTGTCGTCGATGTAAGATGATATGTTGCTGCGAGATGTGACCGTGGCTAAGGCCTCTGCTACGCAACGGGAAAAGATTTGTCCGGCCGAAGTGAGACCAAAGGCCAGGCGTGTGTACTGGTAGCATTTGTCCTTCCATGTGAAGGCTGTTTTGTGCCGGTCCTGCTCATCTATTTCAATCTGCCAATATCCACTACGCAGATCCAGGGATGCAAAATACCTGTTGCCCTTGCCGATTTTGTTGAGCAGGTGATCCATCCTGGGTATTGGGTAGGGGTCCAGATCGACTAGCACTTTGTTTAGTGTTCTTTTAAAGTTTGCAACGACGCGAATTGACCCATTTTTCTTACGTACGGCGAATACTGGACTGTTGAAACCTTTGGGGTCGCTGCAGGCTTCAATGATGCCTTTGCTTGCCATGCGGCCAATCTCGGCATTGACCTCCTCTTCCAGGGCTTGAGCAATCGGATGTTGTTTTTGGCTGCGTGATTGGCCGTTGGTTGGTATCCGAATGGGACGGATGAATGTGCCCTTGTCGCCATTCTCAGTACCGATGATGTCGGCATAGCGGATTAGTAGGTTGGTGGTGGCCTCAAGTTCATCACGGTTGGGATGGTTTGGTAGTGTGAGTCCTGTGTTGTGTTTTAGCCATGTAAGCTTTTCATCCAAGGTGTGGAGTTCGGGATGGGGTCCGATAGCTAGGTAGTCCTGGATGACCTTGGTCTGGGAGTCGTCTGTGGGACTGTTTGGTGACGACGTTTGCCGTACGATGTTAGCTGTGTGTGTGGAGCCTCCTTGGGCAAGTGTGCGTTTGAACTCCACTTTCGCTTTTTTGTTGTCGACCGTGTACGAGATGAGGGTATCATGGCATAGGATGTTTTGGCCGATCAGGATTGGTGTAGATTGTGCCGTTATTAGGGCGTTTATGCCACAGAATGCGGGTGTGTTCTGGTTGCCGATTACAATGTCGCATGTTAGTTGGCCAAGCGCGGTAATGCTGCCATTGATGCCCCTCACTTTGACGTCCGAGCGTTTTATGTGCTTCTTGGCTTCGTCTGGTAGTTGTGATGCTGGTATGATGCAGGTCGAGCATCCTGAGTCGAGCATCGCGATGTCTGAGAACTTTGTGTCGCCAATGCAAAAGGTGGAGTAGACAAGTGGTGAATAGTTAGATTGCTCTTGAAAGTTGAAGACGTGATGGCTGATATTGGAGCGGGTCGGGCGGGGCATCACATCTCGTCCTGACCGAAGTGAAAATCCTGGTCCTCTGTGTCCGGCATGTTGTTGCCTGTTGTTGCGACAAGGGCTTGTGTTTGGGTGCGGGGTGGGTGACGGTATCTGCAATTTTGCCTAAAGCAGGATAGGCCTCTGAGGTATCTCTGGCATACAGGGAAACTTACTGTTTGCCTGCGAGCTTCTTGCTGCTGATGTTGACGTTGATCAGTTTTCTTGTGTGTGTCTGTCAAGTTCGAGCGCTTGCGTCCACTAGAGTGGGTGTGCATGTTTGTTATATGGTAAGGTTTTCTTTGTCTCAAGTGGTGCTCTTGAGAGAGGAGTGCTGAGTCTTGGGAATTGGTGACATCGGATTTTATGCCGCGATCCAGGTATCTCTGTGCTTCAGCCGCTATACCAGTTGCCGTATAGTGGTTGTCCATTGTTCTGACGAGGTGCGGGTAGATATTTGTGTTCCATGCTTTCACCTTTTCACTCATAAGCATTGCGCCTATTATTGCTATGAGTCCGTCAACGGATAGTTCATTGTTTCTGTCCTTTCTGTGTTTTGCCTTGATGTGGACGGCCGCTTCCCTGAGTGTGGTTTCGAGTCGACCGGCAAAATCGGTTAGTTTTTCGCCGTCATGTCGTTCTAAGTCCCAGGCCTTGCTTAGATGTTGGAAGGTGGTCATTTGGCTGCCGTGTGTTGTCAGTAGATACTCCTTCAGGTTGTTGAAGGTGGATGTATCTTGTGCAGAATCCAGCATTTGCTGAAATATACCCTGGTCCAGCATGTCTTTCGCGGCCTTGACAAATTCGCCCTCCAGGCTTGGGTATGTTGCTCCCTCCGGTAAGACGTGTATTGCGTATATTTTGGTGAGCGCTGTTAAGAACTGGTTTACGTCCTGTCCAGGGCGGAAGGGCTTCTGTTGTCTCATGGCGTCCCGAATTGTTTGCTGGCGCATTAGCATACTGTAGTCGCTGCTTGTGTGGGGGTTGGTGGCTGTTGTTATTGCTGTTGATCTCAGGGCGGTTGTCATGGCATCTATGTCATTTCGGATCTCCTGAAGTGCCTCTTCCGATGGTTGTGTTGAGCTTGTCCTCAAGTTGAACAGCAGATGCTTCTGTTCTTTGATCAGTGTGAATAGTTCTGACCGCGTGAAACCCTCGTAGCTGTCTGTACTCATCTTGCTGAACGCTCTGACACCAGTTGTTATAAAATAACACGAGCGTATGGAAGCAAGGAGAACAAACGAAGTAATTTGGTTTCAACTTTTATTGAGGGTCAAAGTGAATAAGCATATATATCCTCAATCAAAGCCGGAACGGTCAGCTGGGCGTCAGGAAGGCCGGAATAAGGATTAGAGAGGTAGGGATCCTGGCCTGATCAGGTTCGGGCAGGTACAGGGGCCTAGATGCTGGAACGGTCTAGGGATGACGTCCGGGACTGGAACAAGCGGTGATATAGTGACTAGGCGCTTTGAATCAAACTGCTGTCGCTGAGCTGCCGCTGCTACTGCTGGATGGAGCTGAAGGAGACGGCTATTGCTGCTGTGGCTGCTGCTGCTAGAAAGTTGAGGGGAACGGCTGTTGCTGCTGCTGCTAGAGGTTGAGGGGACGGCTGTTGCTGCTGCTGCTGTTGGAAGGTTGAGGGGAACGGCTGTTGCTGCTGCTGTTGGAAGGTTGAGGGGAACGGCTGTCGCTGAGCTGCTGCTAGATGGAGTTGAATGGAACGGCTACTGCTGCTGTCGTTGCTGCTGCTAGAAGGTTGAGGGGAACGGCTGTTGCTGCTGCTGCTGTTGGAAGGTTGAGGGGAACGGCTGTCGCTGAGCTGCTGCTAGATGGAGTTGAATGGAACGGCTACTGCTGCTGCCGCTGCTGCTGCTAGAAAGTTGAGGGGAACGGCTGTTGCTGCTGCTGCTGTTGGAAGGTTGAGGGGAACGGCTGTTGCTGCTGCTGCTGTTGGAAGGTTGAGGGGAACGGCTGTCGCTGAGCTGCTGCAAAGAGTTGAGGGGAACAGCTGTGTCCGCTTCTACTGGTAGCGAGGCGACCTGCTCTGGCTGGCGATCTGCTGGAAGACTTACTTTTTCTCTGACGGCCGGCTTATTTATACGGCACGTGCGGACGTAGTAAAAGGCACATCGGCTCCGGCGTCAAAATGGCCGTCGTATTTTTTATTTGTGTTTGTTTCTCGTGCTTTAATGGATTGTAGAGAATTATCTGTTTGGTGTGTGTATGCATGTGTTATATCGATTTAAAGCTGAGAAAGTTGTGAATGTAACCTAGTCGGTGTCGTATTGTTGGGGTGTTTTGTGGAATCATTATTTGCGTTTTTATGCTATCTGAGTTGCGTTTACGGTAGTGTCTGTGATTTTTTATTTAGGTTTTTTCTTTTGCTGTGCAACTTTCTCTGGAGGTTTTCTATGTTGAAGTAAGGTGCGAGTTATTTTAATGATGTGTGTGTTTAAAGAGATGGGATTTG
Organism: Euprymna scolopes; assembly: GCF_053919585.1. Classification (NCBI taxonomy): domain Eukaryota; kingdom Metazoa; phylum Mollusca; class Cephalopoda; order Sepiida; family Sepiolidae; genus Euprymna; species Euprymna scolopes. The sequence continues at coordinate 151,486,319 of NC_136487.1, read as the reverse complement.
AAATTGTCCTGTGTATTTATTGTGTTTGACTACGTTGTAACGGCGAACAGATTTGTCTTAGGGTCGCCATTGTTGCTGCCGTCATTGCCTTGCTGATTTCCGGTTTATTCATGGAAATGTGGAGAGATATGCGAATATAACAGTAGAATAGTTTTTCTCATACAATTAATTACAATATTGTTTTTATAGCATATCCACTAACCAACCTAACCACTTTAATATTTAGCACATATACAACTAAACACAATTCCGTTACTGCATATGAAGATAAAGTCTCTGTATTTGTGTATTTATAAAGCAGTTGTTTATTAATCATGGGGAATGGATTTAAAATTATGGCGGTGGTTGGTTAGTACTTTCTTACAATAATAATCTGCAATTAATTACACAACGTGCTTCTTAGAAAATGGAGGACTTATTGCATGCTGACAATTAAGTTAAAATTAAGCATCATCTTTGCTCATCACATTAGCCATAATTATGAATAATCTATAACAGAAGAGGGAAAGAAAGGGAGAAATAGAAAGATTCATTTATATTAAGTCCATATTCGAATTTTCATGTTAAAACGTATGTTATTATCTTGGCCGCTTCTACATTCCCTATCACTCATCCAACGTCATATTCACCTACCCGTATTGGAGATTTCCACTCTCACAATCTCTTGATCTTTTCTGACCCTTTGTCTATGACACATTTGTATAATCATCAATATCTGGTTGGTTGTTTTTGTTTTACAGCATATCAACCCTTTTCAGGTTATTTAATGCCGAATCCAGTGATTTTGAAGAACGATTTTTTAATAGAATATATTTGTTTTTTCAAGTCAGTTTCTATTTAACACATAGTTGGGACCCTAACAGGTACTACCACTTCGGATCAAAGTGGACCTGGGAGCAATGGCAATTAAAGGGTGGCTCCACACTCCCCAAAGCCCGCAAGCTGGGGCCTCACCATCGGATATAGTTTAAGGTCATATCCAGGACCCATCAATATCTATTAACCAATATGTACTAGACAATATACACTAGCTAACATATCCACTAACCAACCTAACCACTTTAATATTTAGCACTTACATACAACTAAACACAATTCCGTTACTGCATATAAAGATAAAGTCTCTGTATTTGTGTATTTACCCTGAGTGTAGAGCCATTCTTGTAATAGAAAAATGATTTTAAAAAGTTATGGCAAAAGAAATAACTCTATCGTAGAGAAAAGAAAATTATTCAATTGCTAATATTAAATGTAGTTGTTTCTAGCAAAAGTTGGCAAAACTAATTCAGTCAGAGAAGCTCTGAGTGGTAAAGAATTGCAGGTAAAAGATGGTAGTCTTAATCCGATCAGAATCAGTAGTGACTTTCTTTTGTGACAAAACGAAAAGCTATGACTGAAAAATTCAAAGAGATTCAGTCTATTTTATACAGTGAGTTTGGTACCAGATTAATTCGTTATTATCACCCCTGGCTATAAATATAATCGTCCAAATCTCTATGATCATATCTAATATAATTATGCTAAAAATATTGCAACAATTCCCGTTACAGAAGTTTTGTTTGAGATGTAGATGAAAATTTACTAATGGAAGTAAGTGGAAACACTAATCGTAAAGATAACCACAAATAAAAAACAATTTTTTTTAAAGTTACTGATTTTCAAATATTTTCTTTATTAATATAATTTAACGTAAAATGAGCACCCACTTTATGGCCAGCAATAAATAATAAACTGTCTGAAGGTGAAACTATTAAATTATGTTAAATTATGTTATTGTACTATTTTTCAATGCTCAATTCAGGTCAAGATTTTGAGCTACAAAGATGGAAATGGTACATTTTCTCTTCCCCCCAACCTCTCTCCCACAGAAGAGACGTTGCGAGCTTGTCTTTCTTTCATCATTACTTCCATGGCAAATGCTCGTCTGAGCTCCAATCTTTGGTCCCCCTTCACCAATCTTTCATGAAAAACACCCGTCTAGCTGAAACCACTGTCAATAATTTTCCCCACCCTATATCTGTGCCTAAATAAAAATGTAGATTCCATGAACAAAGCTTCTGTCTTAGAAGTGCACGCCTGTGAAATTCTCTTCCGTTTGCCTGTTTCCCACCTGACTACAACTTGGGTGTCTTCAAGTCCAACATAAACAAATTCCTGATGAACCGCCCCCTTAAGTAAGACACTTTATCAAATCTCCATTACTAACGATTATTACAATATTATCCCATTGATTACTGTACACGCAATAACCCTTATCCCCGAGTGGCTTCCAGGCCTTGATAAGTGGTGACTATCATGTAAAAAAAAAAAAAAAAATAATAGTAATACCATAAAAATGTAATCGATTTTTAAAATGTTTTTATTACATTTTCACCCATAATAAGGCACATTGCCACTTTGGTGTAGGGAGCTACTATCAGGGGCAACAACTACTGGGGTACTATGTTCGGATTTGGGCAGCAAGATGTTGGTTCACGTTGCACTTGAACTTCTGCATGTCAGTACAGTTGGGGAAGCAGGGACCTGGAATGGAATTCCAGAGTCTAGCGGTTCTGGGGAAGAAACTACTGGAGTAGAAAGATCTTTTACATCTAGGGATCTCTACTGTGTAGGGGTGGGATTTAACTGCCTGTCGGGTTTGTCGAGGGTGTCTACGTCGTGGGGGTACAAGTGTCTGCAGTTTGCCAGAGCATTCACCATTAAAATACTTGTAGAACAGGCAGAGGCTGAAGCTTAGATGCCAGTTCAGGGCCTATCAGATTGGTGACTCTCTTTTGAACCTTGTCAAGTTGTTTGTTGGTTTCGTTTTACGGCATATCAACCCTTTTCAGGTTATTTAATGCCGAATCTGGTGATTTTGAAGAACGATTTTTTAATATAATGTATTTGTTTTTTAAGTCGTATTCTATTTAACCCATAGTTGGGACCCTAACAGGTACTACCACTCCGGGTCAGAGTGGACCTGGGAACAATGGCAATTAAAGGGTGGCTCCACACTCCCTAAGGCCTGCAAGCTGGGGCCTCACCATTTGATATAGTTTAAGGTCATATCCAGGACCGAACCTTGTCTAGGAGCGAGAGACTAGTAGCAGATGCACCAGCCCAAATGTGACAGCAATACTCCATACATGGGCGAATGGTGGCCTTATAGAGGTACAGGATACTTTCGGGTGTTAGTAGTTTTCTAGCACGGTAGAGAGAGCTTACCTTCTTCACAGCGGCTTGGCAATGCTTTCAATGTAATTGTTCCAATTCATGTTTTTTATCACAAGATCTGATTTTTTTTGCAAATCAGCACAAAACCTGACCTGATGAAGAGAAACGCATGCCATTTCCTGATTGAGCAAAAATGCACATTGTTGCAAAAATGCAGAAAAAATATTTGTTTTTACAGTTTGGAAGACTTAGTATTATTCACACAACATTTCAGTTGATGTTACAGCCGATCTTCTGCAGGTGTATCTTGGTGGACTCAGAAATTTTTCTATTGGACTCTAGAATCTTTCTGTCAAACTCAGGAATCTACACAGAATTTGGAATGGAGCCCTTTATTTAATCCACGGGGGTAACATGTTCTTGTTCCATCAACCATGACTGAATAGAAGTCCTAATTAATTCACAATTGTATTTTTAGTGTCACCCGCACTAAGGAGTATGTCAAAAATGTTGTAACATTTTATATCTTTATATAAGCATCTACGTGCATTGATTTTTGTGTGTGGGCGTGTGTGTTTTTTTCCAGAAAAAGAAAGAGAGACACAATTTGCATCGACTGAAAAATGTTTTTGGTTTAAAATATTAAATTACTTAATTTGTTCTTATATTTTTGGTAGGCCCGATTTCCTGGAACGACAATTGAATTTGACATGAGCCTGACTTACATCATCGTGGCCTTCTTCAGCGTCGTTGCCACCAATGCCTTGATCGAGACTTTCAGTCTGCAACTGAGGATAACGTTTGGTTATATTGTGGCCCTTTCCATTCTCCTCCTCGTCACCATCTGTGATATATGGTTGGAATTGTTCTCAAAGGACACCGCATATGGTATTACATTGACTGCAGTCGGCATGGTAGCCGTTGGATCAACTAGTAAGTAACTAAGGATTTATTGCATACTACATGTGTACTGTAATCAATATTTGATTCTGTCTAGCCATTTTCTATTATTTCCCTGCCCAGCATATTCTTTACACATTGTTACACTGCCCTATAACCAAATGGTAAAAACCAAACTCGGCAAAAAATTCTTAAACATCATTGAAAAACACTTCCTCCTAACAATATATATATATATATATATATATATATATATATAGTCTAAAGAAGCTTTGAATAAAAAATAAATGCAAAAATAAAAATAAAGAATGCAGTTTAGATTATATATGTGTGTGTGTGTGTGTGTGTGTGTGTGTGTGTGTGTGTGTGTGTGTGTGTGTGTGTGTGTGTGTGCATGATCTATCTATTTATTCATTTATCTATTTTTGTTTGCAATACTTTTATGCAGCATAATCACGTTGACACACCGGTTCTCACTGGATGACCAAAGTTAAGCAACATTGAAACTTATCAGTACCAGATGGGTAACCATTTGGGACTTCCAGGTGGTGTATGTACTTTCCGCTTATCTTAGCATTGTTTCTCCTTGCCACCAAACTCAAAAGTGCTGATTCAAGAGATTGTGCAACTCTTGCCTCACAATTACATGCGCAGCTGCCCCTACAGGGGTATCCTTTGTCTTTTGAGACTGAACGAAGGCATCAAACTTTTGAACAAATTCAATTATTATTTATAAATTAGTAGAGGGCATCCAGCTTTGCTGGGTCGTAAAATACGCTTAAATATATTTTAATTCATGCAGATTTCATATTTATTATTGCGCAGCCAATTCTCTATTGAATATGATATATATAAATATATAATATAATGTCTATATAGTACTGATTTCAAAAGTCTTAAAAAAAATGACTTGGGTGCCATCAGCTAGAATCCAAACCAAAACATTTATCACTCCAGCTGTGTTCCCTCACTTAGCACTCCAGCCGCATTCCCTACATTTTGAGCTAACCCAACAGATAGATGAGAAAGATTCCAAATTAAACTACTTCTAGCTAATGATTGAATTTGTGCATGCATAAAACTAATATAATATACTAGCTGTACCCGGCCATGCATTGCTGTGGCTCAGTTTGGTTAAAGCAAGTATTAGAGTGATTTGATTTGTATGCACACATGCACATGCACATGTGCAAACACCTACACACACACACACACACACACACACACACACACACACACACACACACACACACACACACATACAAACACACGATTGTAAAAACTTCTAAATACGAAATTAAAAATAGCACAGACCTGTTGAAAAAGCAATTGTAAAACGTGGTATTCTCCTGAAGGTTGAAGGTTCAATCCTCTCTGTAGGTAACCAAAAACATACAATTGCAATGGCTGATGGAATAAGAGCACGGTACCTCCATGAAGTAAATAAAGGGTTCTGCTCGAAATTCCACCGGAATTCCCGAATTCGACAGAAACATTCCCGTTTTCGACAGAAACATTCCCGAGTTCGACAAGATACACCTGAAGAAGGTTGGAGGTTACATCAACCGAAACGTTAGAATAACACACAAGATGAGAACAGTAGTAAGGTGTGTCCAAATAATACAATTAACCAATCCTTATCTCAAACATTCAAAAACATCTTAATATGGGACATGCGTTGCTGTGGTTTAGTTTGGTTAAAGCAAGTAATAGAATGATTTGTATTGTGTGAACACACACAAACATGACTGTTGTAAGGTAAGCATGTAATGAATTTGATGCCGTGCAAAAAAAACATGTCTCTTAATGATGCCATGTTTTCATTTTAATAAGTGTTCGTTTATTTATAAGAATCGAATTCCAGAAGATGAGAATTTTCAGCGCTTGGCCAATCAGAATGGACGGACTTTGGAAAGGGAGCTGTTATTACTTATGAATTGGAAATCAGAAACATTATGTTATGTCTATGTGTCTATGAGCCAATTACGATGGGTATTTATCTGCTAAATATTCACACACAGGCACATACATACATCTACTGTTTTATTTATATAGAAAAATGCATTTTTACCTAAATCCTAGTTAGGAATAATCTTGATTCCCAACTAGCATTTAGGTAAAAATGCATTTTCGTATAAATAATAATTAAATTCGTTCCAAAGTATCGCAAATAAAGATTAAAAAAAAGTAAATGGCATCTACAAAAATGTGGTACATTTCAGCAGGAGAGTTAGGTTAGTAGCTTAAGGCTTCCAATTTTGGTGTCCTGTTTTCGAATCTTGCTAGGTTCAGCCATGCTGATGAATTGGAAATGACGAAACCAGTGTCTCTGGAGGAAAATCAAATGTAATGAGCATTGAAAGATTGCCGGTGAAAGAAATTTTAATTTTTTAATGTGTTATATATTAGTCTTATTAAAAGTGATGCTTAGAGAGTCTTTTATTAAGAGTTTGTCGTTGTGTCTTAGGGAGAGATGTGTTGTAAGAGAGATTGTTCGCGTTATGAAGAGAGATTCATATATATAAAAAAAGTTCATACTTAGAAGTGTAGAAGCTCTTAGAGTGAGGAAACAGGGTTCAGACAGTCTTAGTGTTCACATTGTGTATGTAAGATGTGTATGTAAAGACATTTTAAAACACATGATATATATAAGACATATATAACAATTTTCACTTTACCTTTTGGTAAAATTACAACACAAAGACGACGTTTATAAAAACACATGATGGGTGTATTTCTTCTCCCGACCGGTCGTGGTTTTCATCATCTATTTTTATACTTACATGAAAAGGTAACAGCCCTTATCATGTAACAAATGGCCGTTTCTGAAACTGTTAAAAAAAAGTGCCCATTATAAAACTGGTTTGGGATTTTTGCCAAGATCTTGGGATTTCAGCTTTCACCTAGGGATCAACAATCGGAATTTTGGGAATTGTAGTAAACTTGTGTGTATATATATATATATATATATATATATATATATATATATATATATATATATATATATATATATATAGGGTGTCCATAAAGTCCGTGTGCAGTTTAAAAAAAAAGATTTGAAAGCTAGAATAACTAATGTGATTTCAGGCATTACTATAAATCATTTGGCAACTGTTTTTCGTGAACTGCAAAATCGTATTACCCTTTGTATTGCTAATGATGGAGGGCATGTGGAAAGTTAAATAAAATTTCAATAAAAGCTTAAAAAATATAGATTTACTTCTTTCAAATCCATTTTACAGATTATTTCTATCGCAAATATAAATAAAGTTATAAATTTTTTAAAGTGAACACGAACTTTATGGACACCCTGTATATATATACTAAAATAAAACATTAAATTGACACGAAAATTCAACACAAATTGCAAAATTGATCACTCAGCACAGTGGCACGGCCACATCTCAAGTACAACTGAATCATACTGGACATCGCTGAAGCAGCGCGTTTCCACTAGCTGATAGAAACATAAGAAGTGTTATTACTTGTTTTGTTTTCAGAACAACATTCAACAGTTGACGGTGAGTCATAGCGGAAACGTCAAATGCAACCATTAAAACACCGTTCATGGGGAACCCACAAGCAAAAATGTTTTTAAAATAAAATAAAAGATATTGAAACCATCTTTATTTTTATCATTAGAATCCTTTGGAGATAAGTAATTTATATTTATTTATTTATTTATTGGCGGACTAGTATTCTCATCTTCTAGTTATTGTTTCACGACGTTTCAGCCACTAATCCATGTGGCCTTCGTCAGGTGGTAAACTGTGACAGAATAAGAATGCTGTATCCTCAGTAATTACTGCCTTCCATAGTTGTCTCACCACGTTTTGGCCAACTAAGCCTCTGGCCGGCTTTGGGTAAAATTACAATAAAGCTGGCCAAAATGTGAGACGACAACAACTATGGAAGGCAGTAATTACTGAGGATACAGTTAAGAGACTTAGCATTCCTATCCTGTCACGGTTTATCACCTAATGAAGGCCAGAGGAGTACTTGGTCGAAACGTTGTGAAACAACTAGAAGATGAGGATAATAGTTCGCAAATAAATAAACATCTTTACTTTCCCAAATGTAATTCATATTAACTTATACACAAGTTTACTACAATTTTTTTTTTTTTTTTTTTTTACAAGGGTGTCACCACTTATCAAGGCCCAGAGACCACTCGAGGATAAGGGTTAATAGGTATACATTAGTCATTGTGATTTTAGCATAGTAAACAGTGGGAATTTTGTAACTTGGATTACTTAGGGCGATGATTCAATTAAAACTTGTTCACATTGGACTTTTTCTTTTTTTTTTTTTTTCATAGATATCAACTCATTATCAAGGCCAAGAGGCCACTCAAGGATAAGGGTTAAAGAGTGTACAGTAGAAATTGGACAATATAATAATCATTAGTAATGAAAATTTGTTAAATTTGATAACTTATATGGAACGGCTCATCAAGAACTTATTTACGTTAGACTTGAAGACAACCATATTGTAGTCAGCCGGAAAGCAGGAAAACGGAAGACAATTCCACAGGCGTGCAGTTCTAATAAAAAAGCTTTGTTCATGGAATCTACGTTTAGGTTTAGGCACAGATAAAGAGTGGGGGGAATATTTGATAGTGTTTACAGCTAGACGAGTGTTTCTTGTGAAAGTTTTGCGAGGGGGGACCATAGATTGAAGCTCAGTCGAACATTTTCCATGAAAATAACGATACATCAGAGACAAACTCGCAACATCTCTTCTGTGAGATAGAGGTTGCAAGGAAGAGAAAAGGACATCTCCTACGAGGCTACGAAGTCTATTTTGAACTCTATTCCCAAAATTCTAAGTGTTGATCACTAGGTGAAAGCTGAAATCCCAAGATCTTTGGAAAAATCCCAAGCACTGGGATCTCTGTCTTTGAGGTGTCTTCATTGCTGATGCAGCCGGTATCTTCAGACAGTCTGATCTGGTAGCATCAGTTATATGAGTTAAATACTGCTGTCATAACTGAGTAACTAAAATAATAGCCATCAGAATCATACATTTACTTTCATGGTGGAGCTGAATTTTCTCCATAATTAAAAAAAAAATGACCTTGTGTCTGTCTTTACGTACATGATTGTGAATTCTGTTTTTTCTTTTTTTTTTTTTCTTTCTTTTTTACTTGTAAATCTTTATTAAATGACGACTTTTCTCTTTTCAGTCCAGCAGTCCAGTTTCTATGGCTACACAAGTATGTTGCCTCACCGATACACCCAGGCTGTAATGACTGGCGAGAGTGAGTGGAATTGTGTCTTTGTATGGCCCTCCATACAAACGCATATATCTTCTTTCTTTGTTGTTATTATAGCATCAGTTCACTTCTATTAATAAATGATTTAACTTCTTAACAATGGATGGCCAGTAGTGTAACAATATCCTGCTTGATAAACGGCAGAATTCGGTGATTTTTAATCACATTAAAACCTTTTGTTTCTTATCTTCTTCTTCTTGTTATTATTATTTTCTTTTATTCTTTTTCTCTGCCCTTCTCTCTGTCTGTCTATCTGCTTGTCTGTCTGTCTGTCTATATATGTATATATATATATATATATATATATATATATATATATATATGATTACATTTAATCTCTATGATATTTTAACTTTTAGACGTAATCCACCACACTAGTTTACTATAATTTATTTTCTCTCATAAAATGTATATACATGTATATATGACATCTAATTTACATAAGGAAAACACGCTGCTCTCCCCCATCATTATATATAGTCCCAATCCTCCGACTCTCTCGTCAATGAAGAAGCCCGCATAAATCGGGCGAAACGTTGAGTATTCAGGTCTTTCCACCTCCATTTTATTTCATATATGATTATTGCTATAAATAATATATAATACAGACATATAAATATATAATACAGACATTAGTGTTTCATCCTTTGGGAAATCATCAGTGTAGGGAGTTACGATTACAGCTGTTCAGAAGATTCGAACCCGACCACGTAGCCATCTCTGACTTCATTAGCGAGAAACAAACCACACAGCCAACGTTAACCACAAGAAATACAGTTGAATTTAACATTTATATAAAGTGTAAATGTCATTTTACGGCGAGAGTGATCTTATGATTATAATATCATGATCTGCGAATTTTTCCCCTTTTCCCTTGTACATATTTGTGAATTATTCCATGGATTTCGGCTTTTGGATTATTTTGGACCTTCTTCCAATTACGGGATTTCATTGGATTTTACTTGTGCAAATGGAAATTCAATTAACTATTATTTTTTTATCAGCGATTCCGTACTTATTTCTTTCTTTTTCCCTCCTTGAGCGCTTATTCTAAGAAAGGAGTTATTTGCTCTTTGTTTACATTTTTTTTCCGCCCACATTTTTAGGACGTATTACTTTTTTATTTATTTATTTTTTAAAAATATTATTTATTAATAATTATCACGTGCATAAAAGTAACTCTATAACTTACTTTTATGCACGTAATAATTAATAATAAATTATATATATATATATTTGTCATCCACATACAGTACTGTTTCGTTGTGTCACAACTCATCAGTGTGGCTATACATACATTTTTCCCCAGCCGTGGATCGAATCTACAACCGTCGCATTGACAGTGAGTAACTCTAACCATCAAACCACGAATCAGGGCCGTAAATATTTTTCCTCGAATGTGTATTAAATTCACACTCGCCCGTCGTAAGAGTGCTCGAACCATCAGTTTGTTTACAAACAAATTAAAATGCTAGAAAGCTGTAACCAGCTGGGGAGTAAGTTAGTCTTGATACTCCAGCATTCCGCATATGTTCAGGTGCAATACCTTATTTGTTAAATAAAATTAAAATTGTTGTAACTTACTCTGTGCATTGAGTTTCATTTCATCTGATTAATTTATTCTGATTATACCTTTGTATTCCTTACCTGATCGCCGCCACACATGATTAAGAATGGGCTTCCTCCTAGGGTGACAGCCATGCACACCAATTTGAGGAGTACAAAGATAAGTGTGTCATGCCTACAGTCAAGCATGGTGGAAGAAATTTCATAGTCTAGGGCTGCATTAGTGCTGCAGGTATTGGAGACTTACATTTCACTGAGGGAAACCTGAACTCCAACAACTGCCAAATACTGCAGCAGGGCATGATCTCCTTCCTCCAAAAACTGGGTCGCAGAGCAGTGTTCCAGCATGACAATGACCCAAAACACACATCCAAGACAACCACTGCTTTACTGAAGAGACGGAGGGTAAAGGTGATGGACTAGCCAAGCATATTTCCAGACTTGAACCCAATAGAACATCTTTGGGGCATCCTAAAGCAGAAGGTGGAAATGCGCAAAGTCTCAAATATCCGCCAGCTCCGCGATGTCGTAATTGAAGAGTGGAAGAGCATTCGAGTGGCTACATGTGAAGCTCTGTTAAACACCATGCCCCAGGAGAGTAAAGGCAGTTTTGGATAATGATGGTGGCTACACAAAATATTGAGAGTTGACATGTATGTTAATATTGACAACTTTTCGTAAGGGGTGTACTCACTTTTTTTGCCAGGGATTTAGCTTTGAATATTTTGAGTTATTTTGAGTGAGAAAATAAATTAAATCTATTATATATGCTGTGGACAGACTATTTTTCATTATGTCAAAAAATCACTTTTTCAGTTTTGTCCCATGAAGAGATATACTTAAATATTTGAAGAAATGTGAGGAGTGTACTCACTTTTGTGATATACTGTGTGTGTGTGTGTGTGTGTGTGTGTGTATATATATATATATATATATATATATATATATATATATATATATATATATATATAGGATGTCCAAAAAGTCACTAAAGAGTTTGAAACTTAAATAGATTTTTTATTTTTGATTTTTGATGACATCTTTCTGTAATTTTTATACAATCTGACTAAGACATTGAGAAATTAAAAAAGAAAATGTGCAAAATTCAAGCAAACTTTGTTTATGGAATAGATCTTTTAAATGTTGCATATTTTCAACTTAGCATATTTGTGCTCTTCCCAAAACATTATTCATAACAGATTGCAGAATCTCTGGATTGCGATTTAACTATTTCGTTTCTGATGTTTTCCTTTAATTCTGCAGGGGTTGGGGTTTGTTACCATAGACTATTTCTTTAAGATATCTCTACAAGAAAAAGTCAGGATAGTCAAGTCTGGGGAACGTGGTGGCCATTTTACATTGCCATAGCGAGAGATAATGTTGTCGCCAAAGCATTGCCTGAGAAGCTCCATGGTGTCTCTCAATATATGTGCCGTTGCCCCATCTTGTTGAAACCATAATCCAGGCCTATTTTGAATTTGTGGGCACAGGAAGTCTGTAATCATAGTCTGGTTTCTCTCTCCAGTAACAATGACAGTATTTTTGTCTTGATCTTCAGAAAATAAAGTCCAATAATCTTCTCCTCTGTTACTGCACACCATACAGTGCACTTTATGGGATGCAACTGCTTTTGATGAATTTCCCTTGGATTTTCAGAGCCCCAAAATCTGTAATTTTGTTTGTTAACGAATCCATTCAAATGAAAATGGTCTTCATCTGACATAATCAAGTTTTGCAGAAAATTGGGGTCATTTCGGACAAGTTCTTGCATTTATATTGCATATTGAGATCTTGTTTGAAAATCTTCAGGTTTCAAATGTTGAATAAACTGCACTTTATAAGGAAAGAGTTTTCAACTGTGCAGAATATTGTGTAGTGAGCTTCGACATATCCAAAGTTGTGTTGAACATTGTTGAATCGATGTTTCAGGATGCTGTGCCACGCTCTCTCGCACTCTTTCTCTATTTTCATTTGTGATGACATTTTGAGGTCTGCCAGCTTGTGAAGGATCAAGTGTAGCTCTTTGGTCTTCAAATCGGTGCACAATGTTTCGTATTGTGTTGTGACTTGAGCTATCTTTTACATGAAAATGCCGTCGATAAACTCTTTGAGTCAAAACAATTGACCCCTTATTTTGGTAAAACGATTTCACAACTTGCATACGTTGTTCAATGCTATACTTATCCCGAATTAATTTCCAAAATATTATCTGTAAAATATCTGAGATAGAGAAAAAAATGATCAATAATGGTAAAAATGAAAAAGATTTTCAACCCTTCAGTTACTTTTTGGACACCCTGTATATCTACATGTAATCGCCTGCCTGCAGAGTACATTAGTATCATACAAGTAGTTTGGATGTTTGGATTGCTATAAAATTATTCAGATATTCAAATTTATTTCCATTGAAAGAATCTTCGTTCTATATTCAAAATGTGCTCCCCTTCCCCTCATTGATTTCTTGTTTTTGCTTTCACCGTATACAGGTGCTGCTGGTCTCGTCATCTCCAGTAATCGAATTCTGACCAAGGCTCTACTGCATAATCAGAAAGTCAACACCATCATCTTTTTCACCATCTCCATGTCAATCGTCTGCATCTGTTTCATCATGTTTCACATCGTCCGTCGCAGTGATTTTGTTCGTTACTACATCAGCCAATGTAAATTGGCGGGCTTAGCAGAGGAGCAGCGGGGATTTGCGAATCCAAATCCAGCGTCCGGTCCATACACAGAGGAAGTAAGCTTAGTAAGCTAATATTTAGTTCGTAATATTCATCTATATCTATTATTATATTTCTCTTATATATTTCTATCTGTCCATTCCACTTTTTCTCGGAAACTACTGGGCCGATCTGGCTGAAATTAATAGGATTAGTCACCACAATACCACATTTACGCTAGAAGTTTGTCATAAAGCACTCATTCTAAGTCAGTAAGCTATAATTATATAATCTATTTCTATATATCTATAAAAGTAATAATGTCTGTCTGTCTGTCTGTCTGTGTACATTTCCCTACCAAATTACTCTGTCAATTTTCGGTCTACAGATTCAAGATTTGACATAAAGAGTATTGAGATTTGGGAAAATATTTTTAATCTGTTTTCGGCCAGAAATTTGGCTGTCAAGGGGTCAAAGTTCAACGATTTGATCTTTGAAAATTCTACCAAACTCCTCCGCCAATTTTCGGTCTAAACACTTGAAATTTTAAATGTAGGTTACTTGGACATGGATCAAACTTTTTAATTTGATTTGAACCCAAAAAATAAATGTTAAAGGGTCAAAATTGGTGTCAAAGTTATAAAAAAATTGACCTTTATGGTCTCTACCAACTTACTCAACCAGTTTCTAGTCTAAACATTTGAAATTTTACATAAAGGGTATTCAGAGATAGGCCATCGGTTTTGGTCGAAAATTTGAGCTGCCAAGGGGTGAAAGTTAAAAAGTTGACCTTTGTGGTGTCTAGCAAACTAATCAGCCAATTTTGGGTTTAAATATTTTAAATTTATACATAATGGGTATTCAGGCATGTGACAAGCATTTTAATCAGTTTTGGAGTGAAAATTTGGCTGCCAAAATGTCAAAATTGAAAGAGTTAACCTTTGCAGATTCTACCAAATTTCTCCGCCAATTTTATGTTCAAACACTTGAAATTTTAGATGTAGGTTACGTGGATATGAGTCAAACTTTTTAATATATATATACATATGTACATTAAGTTATGAACAGTACATAGGGCCCGAGTAAAGCTGGGTTGAACTGCTAGTATATAATAACAATGTCTAGTATATTAGAATTATTTTGCTACGATTATTTATTAGCACTATCATTATCAGCCAACTTGTCATCTCTCATTTTAAATTAATGGACTAATCCACATGCAAAAAAAAGGAAAGTACAAAAAATGAACTGATGTCACTCACAGTAAAAATTAGAGTTTTAGTAAAAATAAACAAAAAAATTTAAAAACGTGACGGTTAAAAGATTAGCCGCATGCAGATTTTTTTTTTTTTTTTTTTTAAATAAATATCTATTTATTTATTTAAAATTTCTAATTTTCGGTTTATACAAAAGCCTTCATCAGGAAGATTTTGAGAATACTATTTTTCTTTTTCTGTTTTTGTTTACTTGCTATAGTGGTGTTTTGACACAGTCTCTAGTTGTCCAAGATAAAGGTTGTATCATCTAGTTAAGTATTCGATCATGCGCACATGTATTTGATCATTTAACCGTCATGTTTTGAATTTAATTTTCAATTTTAACATGTCTACATGATCAATTTTAACATGTCTACATGATCGATTTTAACATGTCTACATGATCGATTTTAACATGTCTACATGATCGATTTTAACATGTCTACATGATCAATTTTAACATGTCTACATGATCGATTTTAACATGTCTACATGATCGATTTTAACATGTCTACATGATCAATTTTAACATGTCTACATGATCAATTTTAACATGTCTACATGATCGATTTTAACATGTCTACATGATCAATTTTAACATGTCTACATGATCGATTTTAACATGTCTACATGATCGATTTTAACATGTCTACATGATCAATTTTAACATGTCTACATGATCGATTTTAACATGTCTACATGATCGATTTTAACATGTCTACATGATCGATTTTAACATGTCTACATGATCAATTTTAACATGTCTACATGATCGATTTTAACATGTCTACATGATCGATTTTAACATGTCTACATGATCAATTTTAACATGTCTACATGATCAATTTTAACATGTCTACATGATCGATTTTAACATGTCTACATGATCGATTTTAACATGTCTACATGATCAATTTTAACATGTCTACATGATCGATTTTAACATGTCTACATGATCAATTTTAACATGTCTACATGATCGATTTTAACATGTCTACATGATCAATTTTAACATGTCTACATGATCAATTTTCACATGTCTACATGATCGATTTTAACATGTCTACATGATTGATTTTAACATGTCTACATGATCAATTTTAACATGTCTACATGATCGATTTTAACATGTCTACATGATCAATTTTCACATGTCTACATGATCGATTTTAACATGTCTACATGATCGATTTTAACATGTCTACATGATCAATTTTAACATGTCTACATGATCGATTTTAACATGTCTACATGATCAATTTTAACATGTCTACATGATCAATTTTAACATGTCTACATGATCGATTTTAACATGTCTACATGATCAATTTTAACATGTCTACATGATCGATTTTAACATGTCTACATGATCAATTTTAACATGTCTACATGATCAATTTTAACATGTCTACATGATCGAGCAATAACACACTGAACTAGACGATACAACCTCTATCTTCTGATACTGCACAAAGAGACTTCTAGAGACTGCACAAAAACATGGCCAGTAAAATAAAAAGTATTGTCTAAACCATTCTCAACCGGGAGTCCACATGGGGTCAACTAGGGGTTCATGGAATATGGAACTCCCTTCCGGGATACTGCTTTCCCAACTGTACTGATAAGCAAAAGTTCAAATCTAATGTGAACAAACATCTTTCTACTCATCTCCGTTCATAATGCCCCCACAAATTATGTCCCCGATAGTAGCCCCCCTATTTCAAAGTGGCACTTGCCTTGTTTGGGGTGAAAATTAAATTAAAAAAAATATATATTTCTGGGGGTCCACAGGCAGAATATAACAAATTAGGGATCCACAATGATATTTTGGTGGTCCATGAATAAAACCAACTCATAATGGTTTTTATTATTAAAAATTTAATTTCTACTGTAATTTTGGTTTGACGTGAAAAAAGCTGAAGTAGACATTCAAACGAATTTGAATGTATTTTCTAGATTTCAAAAAATTTCTATAAAATCACCTTGAAAGCAATAAAAACAAAAGGAAAAAGTGATTGGAGTTGGTTTTAAATATGCGTTTCAGGCAGTTGGTTCTTTCTTAATATATTGTTTTCGCCCTCCCATACTATGACGAATAGTTATGATGGGATCTACCAAAGAAAAAAGAAAGAAAAAGGGGTCCATGGATAAAATAAGGTTGAGAACCACTGGCCTAAACCTTCTTGAAGAAGGCTTTTGTATAAGCCGAAAATAAGAAATCTTAAATAAATAAATATTTGTTTAAAAAAAACAAAATATTGCACGAGCCTGATTTTTTAACCGTCACGTTTTGAATTTCATTTTCATCGTGCTTCTAAACAGTGGATTTCTATTAATTTTAAATAAAATTAAAAATAATAAAAAAAAAACAATTTCAAACGCAAATGACTTTATCATTGTACTAAAACTGAGTTAATCAACGCTTATTTCTCTAAGCCTATTTTCCTATATATTTTAATAACTCTCAATACATGTTAAAATATTCCTCATTGTTAAGATTTTAACTTTGTTCTTTTTTTGGTTGGTTGTTTTTGTTTTACAGCATATCAACCCTTTTGGGTTATTTAATGCCGAATCCACTGATTTTGAAGAACAATTTTTTTATAGAATATATTTGTTTTTTAAGTCAGTTTCTATTTAACCCATAGTTGGGACCCTAACAGGTACTACCACTCCGGGTCAGAGTGGACCTGGGAGCAATGGCAATTAAAGGGTGGCTCCACACTCCCCAAAGCCCGCAAGCTGGGGCCTCACCATCGGATATAGTTTAATGTCATATCCAGGACCTTTGTTCTTTTTTTATCCTTCACTATCTTTGATTAGACTCTTTTATTTCATTTTATTTCAGTCAAAGTTCTCAAAAAATCAACGGGCCCCTTCCTAGGGGCTAACACTTGATCTCTTTATGAGATACATAGATATTCGAATACTCTATCAAATCTCCTTTATATTGAGTTAGTAAAAAAGTTAAGAATATCATATTTTTCTCTTGACCAGTTGAATATGTTATAGTATATCTTTCTTGCCATCTCTTGGTCTTACTAGATTCCAGGACAAAAATTTATCTAGTCTGGTGGAGTATCCAGCTTAGTGCTGTTACTTGAGGTAACATCACTTGAAGAAGGTGCACCATTTCTAATAAAAACCACTGTGGAATAGCCATATGCAGTAGATCTTATTTGAGCTGTGAATACTGTGTGATTTTGAATATTTGGTCAAGGTTTACTTCTAGGGAAAATTATCCTCAAGCAAGGTTGTCCTGACAAACCCCTGTACAGAGACATTAGACAATCGAGGACAATATCTAATAGGCATTCAAGTTCTCTCCGAAACCAGATTGTGCACTGACATGAGCATCTTATGACAGTTTTCTGAACCTTACTACTTCTGTGCTGGTTCATGACAAATTGAAAGTGAGTGATTTGTTTGTGACACCATCATTAGAAGATTGCCCTTCATGATTAATGGGCTGCCTATATTCGGTTTGGTTTCCCAATAGAGTTCCCTCGCTTCTTTAGATGTATTGCCTTCAGCACAGATGAGGAGCACCATTTAACCTCCTATATGATAACCCTTCAGAATATCAGAGGGAGGTTAACAAGTGCTGCACCTTGCCCAAGGGTGACCTAGAACCGTGCAAGGCAGGGGTATTCATCTTCCTGAGGTATTATACATATTGGCTTACCTAAATATATTACAGCGCCTAGTATTCCCAAATGCTCATCCATTTCAATACTGGCCAGGCTCAACGTTGCTTAACTTCAGTGATCTAACGAGAACCAGTGTGTCAACGTGATGATGTTAATTGTTCTAATTAAACATAATTTCCAAATAACTCATCAAGTGACCCATCTCTTACTAACTTTCTGTCTATCACTTTCATTCTCTCTTACTGCATGTTATTTGACCCTCAACCTGCTCCTGTTCTATATGCTATTTTCCTCTCTCTCCCTCTCTCTCTTTCTCTCTCTCACACACGCACACACACACGCACACACACACACCATCTATTAATAATCAAAGGTAATAATAATTGCGAGAAATAGTCTATATGGAATAGAAGAGGACATCCCCCAGTAGATTTCAAAGTCGTTTTGTACTCTACAAAGGCAAGTAGAGGATTGTCTCAGAAGTGAGGTTATTTCTGGAGCTGTAGAATGATCCAACCATTTTTCCAGCAATCGCAGTAACATATCTGATGTAAGTCTTCTATTTTGGGTTTGGAGTGAGGGTAAATCCGAGAAGCTTATGAAAGCAAGAGTTTCCTCAGTGTAATGTACTCGTTACATGTCAACACTCAGAACATGTGCAGACATTTGCAAGGAAAGAAAGTCAAAGAAAGAATTCAACTCAGTTTTTTCAGTTGAAACAGCAGACATTTATTTACAGGTACTTCCAGAATAATGCCTTGTCTCTTGTTCAAAAGTCTTCTCGTATTCCAATGTGCTTGACAAGACTCTGTCATAGTACTCTGTCTTTGTCTGGCCATGTTTAGGACATGTCTTTCCCTGTCGCTCTCAAGCTACATGTGTAACATATCCTTCCTCGCTTTGACGCCACCTCACACATGGCTCAGTCATTTGCATATGTTGGCTGTCATACAGCTGCTGCTGCTGTTACCAAATGCATGTCCATGCTCTATTACATCAGTTGCCAGTATAATTGGGATTCTGATTCTATACCTTGTTTGCCTCGTGTTTTAAATGAATATGCTTTCAGTAAGTGTTGTCCTTTATTGTAATATGTGAGAGTTTTTAAGATTTTATTTCTAGAGAGAATTGACTCACACAGGAGGAAGAGGGAGAGAAAGTAATGTTCTCTTGGCTAACTAATTATTTAACTCAACTTTTTACTTAAACCTTTATGGGAGGAGGTATTTCAATCTTGGTGATATTCAAAGTTTTCTTTCTATATTATTAGCCAACTGACTCTCGCAACACATGGCAGACTCATATTATTCAATGTCTCTAGTTTGGCTTCTATTGACAGACTCCCATTATTTGCAGTCTCTTTTGCATGACTTCCACAAACAGACTGATTTGTAAGTGTTTGCTTTGTCTCAGCACGACAAAATTCATCATCTCAAGTATACCTCTCTTTTTTTTTTTTTTTGACCTTACATGTCATCCATCTCTAATTCACCCCTGGGAATGATTCTCTTTTGAAGATTTGGGTCATCCTGACATGTACTCTGTGCAACCCTTATCAAAATCTACATTAGCTTACTTACTCCCTATTGACACAGGGCCCTCCATTATGTACAGCTTTGAAAAATCTCTTTTTTTTCTAATATGTTGCGTTTAATTATACACTAATGCCATTGGGAAGGGTAGCAACAAAAAAATTAAACTGAGCTACAAATAGCAATTTGTGTTCAACTTATCATATACAATTAATTGAGTATCATTGGAGCTCTGAAATCTGTGCTAATTATCTTGAAAAGAAAAGTGAGATTCTACTATTTTTAGGCGATTACATGTAATCATATATGGCATGATCATGTTGGTACACCAGTTCCCATTAAATTACCAAAGTTAAGCAACATTGTTTGGTTAGTGCTAAAATGGGTGACCATCTGAAATTCCAGGTGTTGTATGTGTTCTCCGCTTTAAAATTTTTTTTTTTTATTTACATAGGAGTCACCACCTATCAAGGCCTAGAGGTCACTCGAGGTTAAGGGATATAGAGCCTACTGTAGTCAATGGGATAATATTGTAATCGTTAATAATGGGAATTTGGTAAATTGGATTACTTAAGGAGGCGGTTCATCAAGAATTTGTTTATGTTGGACTTGAAGACAACCAAGGTGTAGTCAGCTTGGAAGCAGGAAAATAGAAGAGAGTTCCACAGGCGTGCAGTTCTAAGAAAGAAGCTTTGTTCATGGAATCTACGTTTTGATTTAGGCACAGATAAAGAGTGGGAGAAATTATTGACAGTGGTTTCAGCTAGATGGGTATTTTTCATGAAAGATTGGTGAGAGGGTACCAGAGATTGGAGCTCAGATGATCACTTGCCATGGAAATAAGGCTAAAACAAAGACTGTTCTTTCTGTGGGAAAGCAGTTGCAGGGAAGGGAAAGGGGCATCCCCCACTAACCCTAACCCTAATCCCCCACTAAGCTACGAAGTCTATTTTAGAACTCTGTCCAAACAGAATAAGCTTCTTTTTTTTTTTTTTTTTACACAGTGGTCACCACTTATCAAGGCCCGGAAGACACTGAGGGATAAAGGTTATTGCAAGTACATTACGTTAGTGTGGAGATTTGATGAAGTGTTTACTTAAGGGGGCGGTTCATTAGGAATTTGTTAACGTTGGACTTGAACACATCCAAGTTGTAGTCAGGTGGGAAGCAGGCAGACGGAACAGAGTTCCACAGGCGTGCAGTTCTAAGAAAGAAGCTTTGTTCATGGAATCCACGTTTTGATTTAGGCACAGATAAAGAGGGGGGAAATTTTTCACTGTGGATTCAGCTAGACGGGTGTTTTTCGTGAAAGATTGGCGAGGGGGGACCAGAGATTGGAGTTCAGACGAGCACCTGCCATGGAAATAACGATAAAACAAGGATAGGTTCGCAACGTCTCTTCTGTGGGAGAGAGGTTGCAGGGTAGAGAAAAGGGCATCCCCCACTAAGCCACGAAGTCTATTTTGTACTCTGTCAAGGCAGGATAAGCTGTTTTTAGCTCCTGCCCAGATATGGCAGCAGTATTCCATCCTTGGACGTACTTGGCTTTTATATAGATAGAGAATTGCATCAGTAGTGAGATATTTTCTGGAGCGGTAGAAGGATCCCACCATCTTTCCAGCGACCTTGGCAACAGACTTGATGTACGTGTTCCATTTCAGATCAGGAGTAAAGGTCAAACCCAGAAGCTTGTCAAAACACGGGGCCTCTCCCAGACGAGAGCCATCCATCCCAATTGATGCCAGATGGGGATCAGAGCATTGATGATGTAAGGATAGGAGTTTGGTTTTAGATGCATTAAAGGTAACCAGCCACGTCCTCCCCCACTGAACCACGCGCTCAAGATCAGAGGAGAGAGAATCAGAGAGAACTTTGTCATTTACAGCCTTTGATGTGTTGCCGTAGATGGTTGTGTCATCAGCATAGATGTCAATGAATGATTTAAGTATGTGTTTAGGGAGGTCATTGATGTAGATCAGGAAGAGAGTTGGGCCCAGGATTGACTCCTGAGGGACTCCAGCATTAATACTGCAGGCCTCTGATTTTTGTCCATCGACCACTACTCTTATGAGCCTATCGGAGAGAAATGATTTAATGATTGAGAAAACATTTCCAGTTATACCGTAGGTGGAAATCTTGTGAAGTAGACCCTTTTGCCATACCTTGTCGAAGGCCTTTGATATGTCAAGAGGAACTGCCCTAGAAAGGAAGCCTTTGTCAAGAGATTCACTAATCCTGTGAGATATAACCATCAGCACATCTGCGGTAGATCTTGCAGAGCGGAAACCATATTGTGTGTCACTAAGAAGGTTGTTTCTGCTGAGGTGGTTGACTATTTCTCTATTTAATATGGATTCCAGCAACTTACTCATAACACACAGGAGACTTATTGGTCTGTACTGAGAGGGAGATAACTTATCACCTGAAGCTGCTTCTAGCAGCCCCTGCCCAAATGTGGCAACAGTACTCCATCCTTGGACATACTTGGCTTTTATATAGATAGAGAATTGCATCAGCAGTGAGATATCTACTGGAGCGGCAAAAGGATCCCACCATTTTTCCAGTGGCATTGTTTCCAGTGATCCTAGACTTCTCCTTGCCACTGGATTCAAGCTGTGCGTATTCAGGAGAGGTGTGGTTGAGGATTGCACAACTCTTGCCTCATAATAACATGTGCAGCCACCCTTACAGGGGATATCCATTGTCTTTTGAGACTGAATGGAGCTAATGATGATGATCGACATGTAAACAGACAGAAAAGGTAAAAAATAATAAAAATTTATTTGGATAAAAAAATTTAAATAAAAAGAAATTAAAAAAGAAAAAAACAATGATATTTTAGACTTTAGAGTGAGGGATCACTTTCACATAAATTTAACTTAAAATGATCATGCACTTCCAGATCAGATTGACAAAAGCTATACCGGAAACAATTTCAGCAGAATTGTTGAAAAGCTATTTTTCAGTTCAGGTTGCTGGGCCGTGAAGCAAACTGCTTTAAACCGTGGTCAAATGTCCAAACAGTTCAAAATGGTGCCAACTATTTAAGATATGTCGATGATTTCATGGTCAGCCTGTAGATTTTCAAACTGTTCAATGCACCAGTGGGAACATTATGATCTTTTATCTTTTCACGATTACCTCTGTATATAACCTTTTTCCCCTCTTTCATAACTCACTTTTACCTGACTATAGCCATGTGCTAAATCACTCCAGACAAGACAAGAAGCCACTTGATGTAAGAAGCTAATAAGAACAAACCATATTTACCGCAAAGATAGGAGATGCCTATTGACGTTAGTCTTGAAATACCAGGTTGTAGATAGGAGGAAAATAATCAGCAGGAATAGAATTCTACAAGCCTGCAGTTCTTGAAAAGAATTTACTGGAACAGAAAGCTCTATTACAATGAGGTATCAAAATAGCAAATCGATGAAGACTACTAGATCAACAAGTAAAATGAACTGGAACAAAAGATGCAAGAAATAGATTGGACAATTTTGAAGAACACACGCCATAATAGTATTTAACCTATGCCAAAATATTGAATTGAATAGAAATGAATTCAACTCAGTTACAATATTTATACTTGTTAATAGTTCAAACAGAATTGAAGTAACTTTTCTATCTTTCTTCTTTTCGTCTGTCTGTCCATAGGTTGATATTATGGACCACAATGCCCACAGAGGAAGTTACGGAGTGTTGGTTATCCAGAGTCCAACCTCAGCCAGTATCCAGCAGGATTTTCTTGTAGGTTCAACAGCAACTACACCAACCACTCCGACCAACCCTGAGCTGACCCATGCCACGGCAGCTGAACTGACCAAAATTAATGAGCAAGAAGTCAAGTTCAAAGGTCATGTTTATAAAGTCCAGGTCCCCAAAGTGTCCACCGTCCGAAGTAAGTATGTTTTTAGTACAGTACAGACCAACAAGTAAGAATTACATTATTTTAATATTGATATGTCATGTATAACGCTAAGCAAGAATTCAACAACCCACCTGTTCTAGTTGGTGTCAGTTTATAAATATGAGCTATCTGCTGATATATAAATTATACTTAATTTTCATATCACTGCATCTCCCTATAACGGAGGAGCTTTATGCCACGAGTACTTCTTGTACTTTTTTTCTCGTTCCCTCCTGAACATCTTGGAGATCTGGATCTATCACGTCTTTTCCTATAATCGCAGTGTTCCTCCTGCATATTCTGATCTTCCTCTTCTGCCTTGTCCCATTCTACTTCTTCCTCTTCTACCTCGTCCCTCTCAACTTCTTCCTTCGCAGTCTCATTCTGCAGTAACTCTTCTGTTACATCAATAATGGGCAGCTCTGAAGGCATTTCCTCATCCGATTGTTCTCTTTGGAATCTTATTCATTCAGCATGAGCTAGAACACTGTTCCCATTTTCTTTATTTAATATTGCAATATTATGTCCTTTCTGCATAATAACTTCTGCTGTCTCGGCTTCCGTATTCCTATTTATTTTGTACATCTTTTGATTTGTGGCATATGCAGTGGCGTACCTATGTAAAATGGCGCCCATGGCAAAGTTTGAATGTGCGCCCCTTCTTAATAATTTATACCTTAGATATACCTAACCTACATAATATTATAATACAGGCACAATTTTAACGACAGATAAACCATGAAATGAATGTTTTAATAAAGTAATTATATGGTTATTCTTGCTTTAAGAAATAAAATTCTAAATTATCCAAAAAGAACGGACTGCAACATACTTCATATATTTTTATTATGAAGAAATTGAAGGATAACAAACATACCACAATAAACCTCAATAAATCCGGCCTTTTTTGTTTCAATAATAACATTCTAAAATAACACTTTTCGTGCCTTTATGGAAGCAAATTCGTCTATGATTTTATCAAAGTTAGTTTTCTCTAATTCTTCCCTTTCTATACTCATCAAAGCTAGATCACACAATCTGTCCTGACTCATTGAGGCTCGGAGACATGAAAGAATTAGTTTCAGTTTACTGAAACTTCGCTCGCAGCTTGCAATAGATACTGCCATTGTCAACATTATTTGCAAAGCAATTCGAAGATTGGGAAATACGCTCTCATCACCGTATTCAACTATGAATGTCAGAAGGTCTTCAGGACGCGATAACTTTAAGTTGGCACGACTTGATATCAACATTTTGCAATCAATAATCTCCTCATATAATTGCTTGCCATCTATGTTTGAACTGTACATAGCTCCTAAATTTTCACACATAGACTCTAATTGTCAGGACCGTAACAAAGGCCTTGGACATCCAACAGAAAGCCAAATTTGAAATCGATGTCAAATAACCGGGAGAATCGATCATCCATCTCTTTGTGCAGGCGGTCTAGAGCTCCCTTCATGACTTGTTTCATTTCATCTGTTCTTGATAACCCGGCATCTCGTGATTTTTTGACACTATATGATAGGTTAGAAATATTCAGGAAGCTGGAAGATCGGAGCAAAAAATCGCATTTTCAGGAAGATATAGACGAAAGTTTTAAAAGTTGGATCAAAATACTGTGGTATTTTGAGGGTTAAAAAGTTTCTGAAGAAGTTTTCTAATAAAAATTGTTGGATTGAGATAGTACTAAAAGTTTAAGATTTTTACCATCCTATTACTGGTTTCTTATTTAAAAAAATAGCATACTTTTATCATAACTTGGTGTTTCCAACCCTTATCAATTAATTTTGAAGACTATAGGCCTGTGAAATTCTTGAAATTGTTATCAGAACTTTTTAGTATCTGGCTTACTTGCAAATTTATTCCAAAATTAAGGTGTGATGTCAGTTTAGCAAATGTCTAAATTAATTATTACATCTAATAGGGGAGGGAATATTTTTCATTATCATCGAAAATAGACCCGACTTTCAACAGAAACTGTGAATGAACGGAACAAGAACATTTTACCATTTTTGGTCCAGAGGTAATTTATTGTGTCTAGAAAAAATATATGAAAAAAAAAATGCATTACCATATCAGCCACACCCTTTTTTATTGGATTTTGGTGCATGTGGGTAAAAAATCCAAAAACCCTTAATATCTCTATAAGGATTCACTTTTTAGCAAATCTGATGCCATTTTTGGATTCCTTGGGTCAAAATACTTACCTGTGCAAATTTTCAGAGCCACACGATCTTTCAATCAGAAAATATTCAAAGAAATGACATCACAAAATTTATCCCGGGCGCCACATTATGCAGCAAAAACGAAAACAAAAAATGCTCTAAATCGGAAACCGCTTGGAATTAGATGCTCAAATTTTCAGGATTTCTTAGTTTCTATATTGTCTACCTGCACTGCAAATTACAGCCAAATCTGAGGGTATGGGTGTCAAGCCCTGGATGATTTGACATGGAATGCATAAAAAAGGGTGGTGGCCTTCCGTTTATTCCGGTTTGAATATACCGGAATTATGCAGAAAAACTCGCTCCAGTAATTACGCATATGTTCAAATTTTAATTTTTGTCAAGCAATTTTTGCGCCCATGTCAGAGTGGCGCCCATGGTACGGGCCATGCCTGCCATACCTTAGATACGCCACTGGGCATATGACATAGTTAAAGGGGACCTTAATTGTCTGCCCATTAAGGCAGATGGACTTTCTGGCCTGCCTGCATGCGGAATTGTTCTATAACTTAGTAATAATCTTTGTAGGAAAGCATCGATTTTCTCCTTCTGTTGCACACATGCATTTATGCCCTTCTTTACGTCTGGACTATCCTTTCCACTATCCCGTTACTTGTAGGGTGGTAGGGAGGGGTCTTGTAAGGTTTGCATCCTATTTTTCTTAACCATTCATGAAAATCAGCATCTGCAAATTCTGGCATGTTATCCATCACCAATGTTCTCGGTATCCCATTTCTCAAAAATATTACTCTTAATATTTGTTTTACGGTGGTACTTTTTATCAGGTACTCTCACCACTTCTGGCCAACCTAAATATGTGTCTACTAATATTAATAATAGTCCTATCTCATTGACATAGGCATGATCCATGTGTACTCTGCTCCCCGGTTCTCAGGGCCACACATGTATTTTCTTTTGCTTGAAATTCCTGAGTTCTGTGCATTTTGTGCATCTTTTTACGTAGTCCTCTACATCTCTTGAGTACCTCGGCCACCATGTTTCCAATTTTAATCTTCTTTGCGTAGCTGCTGCTCCACAATGTACGTCATCATGTACACTTTTTATAACCTGTCTCCTCTGTGTTTCTGGGAGAACTACCAAGTCTCCATTACATATTACCCCATTTTCTATCGTCAGTTTATGTCTTACTTCTTTGAATGGTCTTTCAGCCATTGAACAATTTTCCATCGATTTTCTTTTATCCTCAACACTATTCTGTTTAACACTGAGTCATTTGTAGTTTCATTAGCCATTTTATCTACAGATATTACATCGGTTTCTACAGGGTGTAGGAATGTGTCTTCAAATTCCTCATCGTTTTTGTTCTTATTCTCTCTATAAAACCTCAATCTAGATAAGGCATCAACGTGCGGTATCATATTCCCTTTAACATACTCAATGTCAAAGTCGAATGCCATCAGTCTGATCGCCCAACATAATATTCTGGGCGTTGTAACTTTCGGTAGTTCTTTTCTTGGGTTGGAGATAAATTCCAGTGGTCTGTGATCACTTTTCAACAAGAATTTTTTTCCCATCAAGAACTGTCTTGCTCTATCTGTTGTCCACACTATGGCTAGTGCCTCCCTTTCTATATTAGAATAATTGTGTTCAGTCGATGTTAATCTCCTCGATAAGTACATTACTGGATGACCATCTTATGACAAAATACCGGATACGTCAGTAGTTAGAGTTATGTCCTTCTTAGGGTTAAAAATTTTTACTATTGGTTTTTTCGTCAGAATCTGTTTTAAGTTTTCGAAGGCATTCTGTTGGTGTTCTAACCAAATGAACTCCACATTTTTTTTTGTTAATTTGCAAATGGTTCTGTCAACTCATAATATTTTGGTACATATTTTCTATAAAGATTTACCAAAACCAAGAAGGACTCCCAACTCCTTTTTATTTTTTGGTGTAGCCACTTTTAGAATTTTCTCTATTAGTGCTTCATCTGGAGAGATCCTTTCCTTTGATATTGAGTAGCCCAAAAATGATATTTCATTACTGTTGGTTACACACTTTTTTGTATTTACTGTCATACCAGCGTCTCTTAGCCGGTTCAGTATATTTTCAGTTTTTTTCTTTAAATCATCTTCATTTAAATCTCCAACACATATATCGTCTGGATAACAGATGGTATTTTCAACATTTCCTATTACTTTTTCAATAGCTTTTTGAAAAATTGCACTTGCTGTTTTTATGCCATACAACATCCTTTTCCACCTTAACAAGCCTATAGGTGTGTTTATGGTCGTCACTTCTTTAAAATTTTTATATATGTGTATTTGGTGGTAAGCTGATTTTAGGTCTATCTTCGAAAATACTTTCATTCCGGCAAGTTTATGTAAAGCGACTTCCACATTCGGAATAGGGTACGAGTTGGCGCAAACTTTATGGTTCACCTCTATTTTATAATCTCCACAAATTCTCAAGTCACCGTCTTTTTTTTTTAATACCACAATGGGTGATGCCCATTTACTTCCTCCTGAAGGGGCAGGTTCTAATAAATCTTCCTTTATTAACTTTCGCAACTTAGCTATTACTAACGGTAATAAATGCACTGGTACTTTTCTCGCTTCATAGTAGGAGGGAGAAACATTTTCTTTTAATTTCAGGCTAGCTACATAATTTTTTAATTTTCCTGTTTTTTCCATTTCTATCTCCTTAATCAACTTCGTTGAATTTATTTTTAATACATCATTCCTCAATAGTCAATGCGTTTTTCGGCAATTTGTAGCTAAAATAGGTACTATTTCATATTTGCCTTTTAGTTCTATAGAACCTTCAAAATAACCCATAATTGCTATAACCGAGCCATAAAACTAACGTAATTATACATTGCTATTTTTTAAACGCGGTTTCCCCATTTTCCCCCACAAATTTCTGGGAATTATTGTTACTTCACTGTCAGTATTTATCTGAATTACAACAACACAATTGTTGACTTTCATTTTTATTTTTGTATCTCCCTTCCTTGATTCAGTATTTTGTATATATTATCCTTCTTTACATTAAAAATTTGTCTATTTTCATCCTCTATTCTTTCCACATTTTTCGTTTTACATACTTCTTTTAAGTGATCCTTTTTTAAACATTTTGAACATGTTTTTCCAAACGCTGTGCATTTTTCTTTTTTCCTTTCATGAATTTTTTCCACAGTAAGTACATTTTTTTCTTTTTGTTTCTATTGTATACGTGTCAGCCATTATTTCTCCAATAGGAGTTTTTTTATATTTTGGTTGTAGGTATGTATTAATTCCTGCTGTTATATAAATTCTAGATACATATTCAAGGGCATGTTTGTAAGTTGTAACTGTTCCATTAACTTATATGTGCCGAATTATGCATACCTTCAATCAATCTTAGTTGAATTAAGTCTTCTTCTGTTGTCTGTTCTTCTGTTCCCAGTTTTTCAAAGTCACAGTATTTACTCGCACTTCTTAACCGGTGTAAAAATTTTACTATCGGTTCATCCACTTCCTACTGCGTTGCCATAAACTTGGTCCTTTCTGTAATCACCAGTCTTTTCTTTGGCCTCATGTTTCCCTTGATAACCTGACTTATTTCTTTGAAAGTCATTTCTTTTAGTTCTCGAGTGTAAACTATTGTAACAACCTTCATAATTGCTTCACAACCAACGTTAGCCGGTGATTTCTTTCTCCCCTCCTTGTTTTTTGTTGTCTTTCAACTTTTTGTTTCTCGCATTAGCAGCAAAGCAACGCATCTACGTAATCCGGGTATTCAAAGACCAGAGAACATCCTATCATCGACGATCATAGGAATGTTGAATGACAACAGCAGCAAATATGAGTTTATTAACATTTCTATGAAAATAGTGTCTATTGTATTTGAAATATAGAACTGGCCTAAATGAGAAATTCATAACTACAAATGAATACTCAGAAAGTAATATTGTGCTACACAGTTCAATACAAATAAAATCACATTATAAGAGACAATCTTTAATTTATTCCTTTAGTCCAACACTTCTTGGCAGACAATGTTCTTTTTTTTTACTCTGTTTCTTTCAAATGTTCCCTTTTTTATGTAATGTTTCGCTGACTTCTTTCTTCAGTTAAGAGCCGCTGCATGCTGAAATAACGAGTTCCTTTCTAACATCATTACAACAATGATCATATATTATTATATTTAGCCCTGACTATATAACTTTTTACCACTGGTTCTCAACCAGTGGTAAAAAATTATATAGTCAAGGCTAAATAATTGAAGTACCTTATAATTTGAAAATAATTATTTCTTTTCAGATTGTGTCATATCTAAGAAATGTACATACTTGGATTTATATGTTCAATATGACTCTGACTTCGTTGTTGTGAATAGTGTGGAGAAACCATCAGTGTCTTATTTGAATCAGGTTTCTCAATGCCAATACCACAGAACTGCTTCCTAGCTGATCATAACATGGCTGTTTTCAAGCCAAACGTGAACAGGTTCTTGAAGAGCCGTCCTCTAAAATAAATTTATCAAATTTCTGTAATGGAAATTTACTCATTATTCCTTATCCTTGAGTGGCCTCCTGGCCTTGATGAGCAGTAACTATATAATAAAAAAAAGTTTTCATCTGAAATGTGTCTTACATTTTAGTGATTTAGCCTCTCACCTTCTTCATGTCTATCCTGTTAAACTCTGGAATCTGTTCAGAACTTTTCATTTAATCCATAAGAGTAGAAAGAATCAGATACACAATGGATAAGAGTGCTAAGTATAATTTGTTCTAAGTGATGCTCTTCAAGGTTGAAGGTTCAATCCTCAGTACAGGAAATACTAAGAATAATATTATGAATTACTTAAGACTTAGATTTCTATCATTCTATCAACCATGCTCAGGTAACCCCACAGATCAGAGGTTCTCAACCAGGGGTAAAAAAATTATGTAGTCGAGGGTAAATAATTGAAGTACCTTATAATTTAAAAATAATTATTTCTTTTCAGATTGCGTCATGTCTAAGAAATGTAATACAGATTAACTTCATAATTTTCTATTAGAATAGATAGATTACAGTAGATCACTGCAAAATTTTTTTCCGGTTTGTACCAAAGGGTATTTTGTACAATTGCAATTTATTTTCTCCATATCGTTATTACTTGAACCTATCAGCAGGATTGGTTTATAACTTTTCCTTTCAGATTATTTTATGCAATATTCTCATACTCATATTTACCTGAAAACGACCTTTTTTAATCAACTGAAAGGAAATCAATTTATTTTATTGCGGACTATTTCGACATTTCGATCAACTATTCTTCTGGCCTTCGTCAGGTAGTACAGTGGATAGAGACGTTGAATCTCTATGGTTCTAGGTGAGCATTGTCTGAAAATAGCATTTTCAATCCTACCCAAAGCCAGCCAGAGGCTTACTTGGTCAAAACGTGGTGAGATGACAACAACTATGGAGGGCAGTAATTGCTAAGGATGCAGTTAGGAGATTCGAAGTTATTATCCCGTTGCAGTTATCACCTGACGAAGGCCAGAGGAATAGTTGGCCAAAACGTTATGAAAGAACAACTAAAAAGATGAGGATAAAAGTCCGTAATAAAATAAATTGATAAATAATACTCATCTCAATAATAAATTCAAATTAAATGAAAGGTAATTATCTTCCATCGTGATAATGCTTATCCTTACATAGCACTACTGATCAAAGATCTAGTCATAAAATCTTGCCCCAGCCTGCATATTCTCTTGACCTAGCTCCCTCTGATTATCATTTATTTTGAGGATTACAAAACCATTTGGGCTAATATCACAAGAGGAGATTGAAAATGAATTAGATTCATATTTCACATATAAACCTAAAGAATTTTACAAACAAGACATTTATAAACTCATTGACAGATGGAATCAATTAATAGAGAACAAAGGTCGTTATTATTGTGAATAAAATCAAAAAAACTTTCGCACTGACCTAATATTTTATTTGTCTCTTATTCTTTCTAGGGGCCTTAATGCTACGTTGGGAAGCCACAAAACGGGTGTGGCCATACATGGTATCTCTCGGCATGGCATATTTTGTCACTTTACTATTATTCCCCGGAATTGAATCACAGATCAACAGCTGCCGACTAAAAAGTTGGACGCCAGTCATTTTAATGGCTATTTTTAATTTGTTTGATTTTATTGGAAAGGTAAGTGATATGATTACCTGCCTCACACAGTGGGTGGAAAAAGTTAGACACAAAGTGAGATTACAAGTAGGGAAACCCGGCTCCTTGAAGAAGGGAGGGCACTCTGGACAGGTTAAAAAAATAGTCACGATCAGCATAATCGGCATTTCTTGGCCATAACCTCCCTTTCTGTGATCAAACTGCAATGTAGTTTATTAAATAATCAAAATTGTAAATACAGTGTCAATAAAGTTTGTGTATACTTAAAAAACTTATAACTACAGGGTGTCCCAATAAAATGTATACACTCTTTAAATGACCATAAAACCAACATCTAAAATATGAATCTCACCTGTCTGTTTAAATGTATGTATGTATGTATGTTTGTATGTCTGCCTAAAAAACTTTCGACAGAGGCGATGGATTTTCACGAGATTAGTATTGTTTTGAAGCTTGACCCTTCGGACGACAAATATTGAAAAATTGGCTAAAATCATTAATTCCTTCACCCTCAACTGAGCACTTTTCTACAAGGAGCAGTCGCTTTTTTTGCCGATATTTTTGAAAGTCATCCTCTCTTTTCGATTGATTAGCCTTAATTTAAACCTTCGCCACTTCAGGTTTGGCAATGGACACAACGGCAAAGACATCACTTTTTTTTTTTCATGTTCTTTTCCTCCTTCGTGGTATGGGTTCGGGCCTGCCTACTACCACTTTTTTTTTTCCTTTGCTCAACACACACCTCCAAACACCCAGGCTTGACTCGTTGGTCCAGTGATCTTCATCAATTCACTGTTTTGATAACTCATTGTAATACAGATTCCTATTCCAATCGTCTCCTGAAGACTTGTGGGATTCTCTTCCTGCTAACTGTTTTCCTCCTACCTACAGACTTATCTTCTTAAGACTAAGGTCAATAGACATCTCCTGTCTTTGCGATAATCATCTTTCGTTCTTGTTAGCTCCTTACATCAGATGGCTTCACATCTTGTCTGGAGTGATTTCCATTAAAAACAAGTAAAGCATGTATGGTCCCCATGAGTACACAGTTAACGAGGCATTAAAAAAAAATGACTAAGTTCAGCATTTGGCCCTCCTCTCCTCCATTTAGCCCCAAAAGTCCCCAGGGGACGTCAAATCCTGGTGAAAATGAACAAACAGCGCAGTTTTAGGCCTTAAATTTGAGTTCTGCACCATGCAAAAAAAGAAATGACTAAATCCATTATTCCCCCTCCTCACTTAGCTCCAAAAGTCTCCAAGGCCTTCAACATATTTACTTTTGAGTTCAGCACCATGCAAAACTGCTAAATAGACATACACAGAAAATTTTGGATAAATATGATAAAATGCTCCAAACTCCAAAAACGGAGTGTTTTTATTAGCCCTAAAAGAGCCCCTAGGGCACACCCAAGAGTTATCGCGAAGTATAGACAAACAAAATTATATAGAAATCAGTTAGTTACAACTTTTTATAAAGTTTTATAAAAATCCAAGGCATCAATTTATTTTAATAAGCACAAAATTGTCAATTTTAGCCATTTTAACCCGAAAGACACCCCTGGGAGGGGGGGGGGGGCAACTGGAATTTTCCTAGAAAATCCGTTCTGCTACTTTTTTACTCATATCATGTTTAATGTTTGTGCAAAAAAATTTTTAAATTACAAGGCATAGTTATTGAGAAAATTGCAGACAGACAAACAGATGAACAGACAAAGGTGAATTTACAGGTCCACCCTCCTTTTGTCGGGGGACGAAAACAATTCTTGCTTCAGAAAATATAAATGTAATAGTCTCAAAGTTATATTTCGGCAATAATTAGCATCTTCATTGACAAGACTGGATATTTCCCACGTTGTGTTGGCTAAAGACGTTCATTAGTTTTTGATATATCTTCAATCAAACGTATCTGTTTTTTTAGCATGTTTTCTTCTTATGGAAATCGGGCAGGACAAGGCATAAAGCCACTTAATGTAAGGAACTAAAACATAATACCACTTCATGATCAAAAACTAGCCAACGATAAGTGTGATATGGATACATTCTGACCTAGAAAACAGCAATTCTTCCCCCTTTGTCAGAAACATTGTTCCTGGAATGTGAGAACTAAAGGGTATAATAAGGAAAGCAAGAGTTACGAAGTTGCCGAAAATAAACCCAATTATTATATTGCTTTCTAAATCATGGCACTTCACTCAATATTGCACACAGGTTCATTGAACCAAACTGAAAGGAAAGTTAATTGTGGTGATTTTCTTTAAAACTTGTCAGTTTGAACTTGAGAGTATCTCTATTATATAAAAGGAACTTTGTCTGAGATTGTGTACGAGTTCATTCGCTATGGGCTCGAGAATGGCTGGGCCAATTTTTATGAAATTTCACACAAAGGTACTTTATGTGCCTGGCAGTGTTCTTAGATAGGTTTTATATTGAAATGTCTTTGATAATTGAAATAATCCAATGAAAGAAGGCGATTTTGACCAAAGTTAACACCTTACACAGCCTAACATCACAAGTGCATTTGAGAAGTTTTATTACCACACAAGCCGAAAAGCCTGATATATAAAATCAACAACAGGTTATTTGATATGACAGGGGCATGTTTGAAATGAATGTTTCTGTTTAAAGCACAATTGCACCATGATACTTGACTTTGTCATTTTAAACTTAAATTAAAACCATGATCACCATACAAGCAGTAAAGCGAAGCATATGAAATCAACAGTAGGTTCTTTGATATGACAAGGGCGCGTTTGGAATGAATGTTTCTGTTTAGAGCACAATTGAAGCATAACATTTGACATTTGTATTTTAAACTTTAATTTTAGTCATTACATATAAAAAATAATTCAATAAAATCAACAGTAGGTTCTCTACAGTGCAATGTAGACTACAATGTATTGGGGCTTAGTCACTGCAAGGAGGTATATGAAGTTTCCTCATCGTGCACTGTGATGGGTCCCCCAACTAGAGAAGGCAATCAATTGATTTAATTGAAAAATGGGCGATTTCATCGATTTCGATGACAATAAAAATATAGGAGTGTGAAACATTTGTTGATCATCATTCAATCTCGGGCAACGTCCTGCTAGTGTAGAATAAAAGACAAAGTCTCATTCTAACATTTAATAACAACTTTATTTGCTCATTTTCGTTAAAACATGTAATAATAAACAAGGTGCTAGTAATAGAGGAAAAGTTCATAAGCCAGGATGAGATAAAAGGTTTTAAAGTTCATACCATGTCCTGTTTTAATGTAAGGAACGGAGAAAAAATTATATTGTTATTGTTTGAATATAAGTCTGGTGTTAATAAGAGATGTTATTATTAGTCCATGAGTCTGGACAGTTATCTCCCTTGTATAAAGATATGAATTCTATTCCTTTGTGATAAGTTTTTAGACTGATCTCTAGACACCTCTGAATTCTTGTGTAAAATCCCCAACGTTTTAGGCAACATCAGCGATGTCATCATTCTGTGTCTAACTTATTATTGCGTATAATTTTTACGAATGCCCTAAGATGCTACATTGAATCATGGAACCAATGTTTTTTGCTGTTGTTTATTGTATTAATTTTATTAATTAGAGGCTTTCATACATTTTTTTTTAAATAAGCGCTAAAATAAAGTTGAACCCTCCTAGAAATAAAAATCTTTTAACAATCAAAATAATTTTAAGTTGTGGTTTAATTTGCTATTTTAAAATTGTCAATAGTCATTTTTTATATCACATGAAAATATTTTTTTAAAAATTGGAAACCTTTATTCAAAAATCAATGTTTAAAACTTCATATTATGGAATATTTGAATCTTATTTCATTTAAATTTTTTTAAAATAAATTATTTTTTAAAATTCTTTTTCTTTGTTGTAATTCAACAAATTATATTATTATATACTATTGAGGAAAATGCTGTTTTTTTAAAACATAATATTAATTTTATATCGATTTTTTATTTAAAATTTCAAGGTAACTGAAATAAGTCATGGGTTTATATATATATATATATATATATATATATATATATATATATATATATATATATAATAAATGTTAAGGGGTCATAATAGGGGTCAAAGTTTAAAAAATTGACCGCTTTTTTTTTTTTTGCTCAACATACCTCCAAACACCCGGGCAACGCTAGGCTGAAATGCTAGTATATATATATATATATATATTTATAAAAAAAAGCGGTCAATTTTTTAAACTTTGACCCCTATTATGACCCCTTAACATTTATTGTTTTGGACTCAAATCAAATTATTAAGTTAGATCCATGTCCAACGAACCTATATCTAAAATTTCAAGTGTTTAGACCCAAAATTGTCAGAGGAGTTTAGTAGAGTTCTCAAAGGTCAAATCGTCGAACTTTGACCCCTTAACAGACAAATTTCTGACCGAAAACTGATTACAAAGATTTTCCCAAATCTTAATACCCTGTATATTAAATTTCGAGTGTGTAGACTTAAAATTGACAGAGTTATTACGTATGGACACACACACACAAACACACACACACACACACACACACACAGACACGTTCACTTATATATATAAGTAATGAAATAAAGGATGGAGTATTTACATGATATACGCAATGGTAAACTTCAAACTAATATAAATAACAGTATTTATATATAGAAAATTTAATCCCAACCGAATAAAAAAGCTCAATACGCAATAGAGAGTAGAGCTTATTATAAAAGAAAGAAAATTAAAACTGTAAGTTGAACTTTACAATCAAAATTTATTGTTAGACTGATTACTCCAAAAAGTCCTTATTCCGCGGAGTTTCAAAGAATGTTATTCTTGCTTTTCTTCTCATCAGAGGACAGAAAGAAATCAGCAAATTATTGATTTTTTGTTTCTTCATTGTGGCTTTGTTTTTTTTGCTCGGATTGCTTTCGTCCATGTAAATGTGAAAATACAAGGGTCGTTTCAAATTGGGGATTGCAAATTGCATTGTTATGATGACTGAACTCATGCACTCATAACCTGAAAGTCTCATCTCTCTATTCCAGATATTGACGGTGTGAAACTCTAAGAAAGCAACCCCTGTCATGGATGTGTGTCAGAAGCAGAGGTGCGTCATTAGATTCATGGAGCAAGTGCACTGAGAATAGTGGTGACTTTGTAGAAAAATAAATTGCTTTGTTTAATATCAATAAATGAGGAATAATTTTGAGTTAAAATTCATTTAGTATTACACATGTAAACTTGAGAAAAGCATGCTTGAAAAGTGTCAACTTTATAGTGAATAATCGGAATCACATTACATCAGGTCAAATTCGATCACCATTTTGTTTGGATTTTGCTTATTCTGACACATTTCAAGCATGTTTTTATTTCAATTTGCATGCGGAATATAAATTATATTTTAATTCAAAATAATTCATTATTTTATGAATATTTAACAACATAAAACCATTTGTAATGCCTATGCAGAATTTTTTTTTTCGCCTTCTCCTCTGTGTAACGTGGCCGTTATGCTTGAACCGTCTTTGTTACAGTTCACACCTCTCTCAGACCCCCACGCCATCTGGTACTGTTGAAAAGAAATAAACAAACAAAAATAAATAAGTATCAGCTTTTCTTTCTGTTTTAGCAAAAGGCCTTTATCACCATTACTTTCCAAACAATGCCTGCTTCTGATTTTTTCTAGCTGTATATTTCATCTGCCATGAGATTAACAAAACCCTGCCATCTTAACACCAGCTTAAAAGTCTCCCGGCACCACCACGAGGCCACATGTCCATCTCATCCGGTCAAGTTTTTTTTTTCTTTCTCCTCAACCTCACGCTGGAATTAGCCAGTCATTTCTCGCTCTCGACTTTACACATCTTCTTCGGTGCAGACTTTGCTTCTCCCGACCACATGGTGTCCTTTTTTTATTTTTTATTTACACGCAAGCTCATGCACTCTTTTTAATTTGCATATGTGTTTTTGGGCTACTGCTGCTAATAGCTTCGCAAGTCAGCTACCCTTTAGCTCCTACTGATATTTTCCCATGCGCTGTGTTACATCTGGTCACTTTTTCATATGCGCTGTGTTACATCTGGTCACTTTTTCATACGCGCTGTGTTACATCTGGTCACTTTTTCATATGCGCTGTCTTACATCTGGTCACTTTTTCATACGCGCTGTGTTACATCTGGTCATTTTTTCATACACACTGTGTTACATCTGGTCCCTTTTTTATACGTGCTGTGTTATATCTGGTCACTTTTCATACGTGCTGTGTTACATCTGGTCACTTTTTCATACGCGCTGTGTTACATCTGGTCACTTTTTCATACGTGCTGTCTTACATCTGGTCACTTTTTCATACGCGCTGTGTTACATCTGGTCACTTTTTCATACGCGCTGTGTTACATCTGGTCATTTTTTCATACACACTGTGTTACATCTGGTCCCTTTTTTATACGTGCTGTGTTATATCTGGTCACTTTTCATACGTGCTGTGTTACATCTGGTCACTTTTTCATACGCGCTGTGTTACATCTGGTCACTTTTTCATACGTGCTGTCTTACATCTGGTCACTTTTTCATACGCGCTGTGTTACATCTGGTCATTTTTTCATACACACTGTGTTACATCTGGTCACTTTTTCATACGTGCTGTGTTACATCTGGTCACTTTTTCATATGCGCTGTCTTACATCTGGTCACTTTTTCATGCGCGCTGTGTTACATCTGGTCATTTTTTCATACACACTGTGTTACATCTGGTCCCTTTTTTATACGTGCTGTGTTATATCTGGTCACTTTTTATACGTGCTGTGTTACATCTGGTCACTTTTTCATACGCGCTGTCTTACATCTGGTCACTTTTTCAT
This sequence comes from Euprymna scolopes, assembly GCF_053919585.1. Lineage (NCBI taxonomy): Eukaryota > Metazoa > Mollusca > Cephalopoda > Sepiida > Sepiolidae > Euprymna > Euprymna scolopes. The sequence continues at coordinate 151,447,231 of NC_136487.1, read as the reverse complement.
ACGCGCTGTGTTACATCTGGTCACTTTTTCATACGCGCTGTGTTACATCTGGTCATTTTTTCATACACACTGTGTTACATCTGGTCCCTTTTTTATACGTGCTGTGTTATATCTGGTCACTTTTCATACGTGCTGTGTTACATCTGGTCACTTTTTCATACGCGCTGTGTTACATCTGGTCACTTTTTCATACGCGCTGTCTTACATCTGGTTACAATCATTATGGAACCCATTCCGTAATGGTTTCTTGGTCATCATCTAGGATCCTTAAATGAACCCATCCATACCTGTAAATTAAAATTGTCCAAAAAATCTGAATGATACAAGTATTGATAAAATATGCACTCATTTCTCATTGATTCCTTTTTGCAGATCATAGCCGCCCTCCCCTATGACTGGCCTCGGAGCCGACTCGTCCTACTAACATGTCTACGGGTGCTGCTCGTGCCGATGATGATGATGTGTGTCGTACCACGTCACCATCCAATTCTAGATGGAGAAGGTTACGCAATCCTGGCATCCTTATTGCTTGGAGTGACGAACGGCTATTTTGGCAGCGTTCCCATGATTCTTGCGCCCATGAAAGTGTCAGATGAGAAAAAAGAAATTACAGGTAAGTGCCCAGAAACATTTGAACCACATGCAAATTTGGCAACCCAGTTATACTGGATTATGGAAGATGTAGGTTTAGCATGGCATCATTTATTACATCATACATATCATATATGGCATAATCATGCTGACACACCGGTTCTCGTCAGATCACCGAAGTTAAGCAATGTTGAGCCTGGTTAGTACCAAATGGGTGACCATTTGGGAATTCTAGGCGCTGTATGTGCTCTCCGCTTATCTCGACATTTGTTTCCAGTCATCCTGTACTTCACTTGCCACTGGTATTTAACAATGTCGACTCAGGAAAGGTGTGGTTGGAGATTGTGCACCTCCTGCCACAAAAATTTCATGCACAGGCACCCCTTTCGTGGGTATCCGTAGTCTGTCAAAGATTGAAGGAGCCTGATATATGTTTATATATATATATATATATATAGGATGTCTAAAGTCTAAAGAAAATGTAAAAATATACTCACACTTCGAATGACAATAAAACTTTTATTTATGAACATAAAGTCAAATGGAATAGTTTTGAATATAGAAGTCAAATGTAGTTGAAGAATCATGTTTGCAAATGTTCATAATTGATGACCATTAGTTTCAAGAAAACACAGATAACAGTTAAAGTGTGAGTGCATATATATATATATATATATATATATATATAACTCAGATCAGCTTGACTTGTCGACAAAACCGTTCATCTGGTTTTCCACTTCCGGTTTAAAAATTTGTCTGCTTTAAAAGAGAATGGCCATTTATTTTAATTAATATCAATATTATTTTTGTAGGTTACAAGCCCATAAAATTGACGTCTATATATATATATATATATATATATATATATATATATATATATATATATATATATATATATATATACTTTATTCTTGTAACTAACATTTTTCTAATTTCACACAAAGATCTACTTTTATTCATTTATATATTGTTTTGAGAAGAGGCAATCTATATAAATTTAGAATTTGATTTTAAAAAAAAGTATGTTTTTAGCATCCAAAATTTTAAAAATGCAATGACAGGTTAACAAATAAAGCTTTCATTTAATATTCTTGTTTTTTTTTTTGTTTTTTTTTTGTGGGGTGTGGGGGGAGGGTAAGTGAATTTACTAATTTCTTTAAACATGGTATCATCTTATCATCTTAACATTTGTTTTACAATTTTAATAATGAACAAAACAACTTTGTACATGTTTTTTTTTATTGCATTTTCACCCCAAACAATGCACAGTGTCACTTTAATATAGAGGCTACTATCTGGGACATAAATTGCAGGGATACTATGTAGGGAGTTGAGCAGCAAGGTGTCTGTTTACATTACACTTGAACTTCTACATGTCAGTATAGTCAGGGAAGCAGGAACCGGGAAGGGAATTCCAAAGTCTAGCAGTTCTATGGAAGAAACTATTAAAATAGAAGGCTTTCTAACATATGGAGATCTCTATTGTTGTAGGGGTGGAATGTTGCTGTTTATCAGGTTTGTCAGGGGTATTTACATCGAGGGAGTACAAGGGTCTCAAATTTTTAAAACGGTTATTTTCTTCATTGCAAGGTGTGTTCAGTTACTTTTTTTTCATTTAAATTATGCAAATACTTTGATAATCATTTTTTTGTTATTTTAAACAATTCTAACATAAACAATGATACAATGAATCAACAAACAAACCGGAAGTTGGTGACATCTGGGAATATGAGCACGTTAATTAACATCAAATAAAGATAAGACAATCGTTTTCAAACAAAAACACAAACCAAAAATGTTCTCCTTCTTCTTCCTCTTCTTCTTCCTCTTCTTCTACTTCCAATTTATTAGAAGTCATCTTATTTTAAAGTGTTTTTCTTACACACTGATGTAGTTCAACTCCGTTGAGTTAAAAAGACTGATTTAAACATAAGTATACAACATATAACTATAACCAAAGGCAAGAATAAATTACTTTTCTATTTATATGTATGAGATTTTGTGTTTTAATATGTTTTTCTTACAAAGGGATGTAGTTTAACCTCGTTGAGTTAAAAAGACTGATTTAACTATAAATATACATATAACAATAACCAAAAGCAAGAATAAATTACTTTTAATAACTGTAACCATATTTATAACTATATTTAGTGCTTATAGTAGTGCTCCTGTCGCCTCTTGAATTTTCTTTTTAGTTCTCACTTAAAAAAAAATTCTCTTCTAAGGAGGGTAAGAAACTTGGTTTTAATAGTACTCTTAGGGCCTTCTTAATTTTGGTATTTTTTTAGATTAGGTCCACCTCCACAATTTTCTTTTAAATAACACCTATAGGTTTTCGGCTATGCTGAATATGAAAATCGCATTGAAATTTTGCAGAAATAAGTAGTTATCAAGATATAAAAAGTTGTATTATGCATTGTATTCTTTGGCGGTCATCTTTTTTACGCATGTGCAGTGTCAGTCATAGATGAGTAGATTTGTTTATAGCGCACACGCACGTGCGTAAAAAAGATGGCCGCCAAAGAATACAATGCATAATACAAATTTTTATATCTCGATAGCTACTTATTTCTGCAAAATTCCAATGCGATTTTCGTATGCAGCATAGTCAAAAACCTATACAGGTCGTCATTTAAAAGAAAATTGTGGAGATGGACCTAATCTGAAAATTTACCTTAATTTTAATTGGTACTTGCAGTAGTGCTCTGGAGGCCTCATGAGTTTTATTTTTTGTCAGTCATTACTTTAAAAAAATGTCTTCTCGCGACAATAAAAGATAATATTATCTCAAAATCACTTTTTATTTGGAACATTTTTAAGGGCCAATCGACCGACGGATAGTCTGGTACATAAAAATAAAATTGTGAAAAGTTTCCTGACTTTTCGGTTGTACCTTAAAGCGTTCGACTTTATGAACATCTATCAAACTCAGCCAGGATCAAATCTTGTGGACGACACACTTTCTTGTCATCAAGCCGTCAAACCTAGCATAGTTTAATAGCACCTTTCTAATTTTAAATTTCTCCTAATCAAGCACAAGACCCCCCCCTCCTTCATCGATTGTGAGGAACAAAAAGGTTTTCATCATCGTGCCACAGTAGGTTGAAAAAATAACCAATTTGTAGGCAAAAAGTGTAAGATAATGTATAATGATGATGTTGTTGATGATGATGATTATATTGATGATGATGATGATGATGATGATGATGATGATGATGATGATGATGATGATGATTGTTAATGATAGTGGTGCTGTAAATGTTGACGATGGTGATGATAATAATGATTATATTGTTGATGATGATGATGGTGTTAATGATGATGATGATGATGATGATGACGATGATGCTGCAGCTGCTGATGATGACGATTGTTAATGATAGTGGTGCTGTAAATGTTGGTGATGATAATGATAATTTATATTGTTGATGATGTTGATGTTGGTGATGATAATGATTATATTGTTGATGTTGATGGTAGTGATGATGATGATGATGATGATGATGATGATGATGATGATGATGATGATGATGATATTGTTGATGTTAATGATTATATTGTTGATGATTATGATTATATTGTTGATGATTATGATGATGATGATGGTGGTTATATTGTTTATTAATATATTGTTAATGATGATGATTATGATCATGATGATGATATTGTTGATGGTGGTGGTGATGATTATAGTGTTGATGATGACGATTTGCGGGCCTTTCCTATCAAAGATGCTGAATTTCTTTTGTTAATTAATGCGGCTTTAATTTTCTTTTTGCAGGAAACATAATGATGTTCTCGTACAGCGTGGGGATGACAACTGGCAGCATCGGGGCATACATTCTTAACGCCTTCATTGAGCCCCAGCCTCTTCTTTTGCATTGTGGCCACACCGTAACACACCATGCCCCCAGCATCGTTGCGCCCCATATCCCTGCGCTTCTTTCTCCTCTTAACTACAGCAGCATAATCAGTAACTACAGCAGCATACCGATGGCATAATCCACAGCAGGCAAACACACACACACACACACACACACACACACACACACACACACTCATTAGCAGACATTTTGTTTCACAGAAAAATACACACCCGAAGTGGATGTTAAGCCTGATGGAAACTTTGGTCTGGGTGTTTGGGCTAATTATTTTCTCACTAGCCAGTGGTGGTGGGGTGGGGGCAGCCTTGAACGGTTGTAAAATATGTTTAAATAGATTTTAATTCATGCAGATTTCGTATTCATTATTGCAGAACCAATTATCTATTGAATATTATATTGTACCTAATATCTAGTATTGATTTCAAAAGTAAAAAAAAAAAAAAAAATAACTTGGGTACCATAAGCTAGAATCGAAACCAAAACATTTAACACTCCAGCCGCATTCCCTACTATTTCAGCTATGGACATATAGTTAAGAAAGTTTTAAAATTAAACCACTTAAAGCTATGAATGAATTTGCGCATGTGCAAAACTAATAGAAATATGTCGGCAAGTTGAAATAACATTTTGCATTTCAACTTGTTGACATATTTCTGTACGTGTTATCCAGTCATCCAAACAAAAATTTAACTCATTGTAAACAATCCTTGGTGTATGATTACTATTTCCTGTTAATTTCAGTGTTATGTGACCAATAGTTTAAGAGTTTATCGGTTAAATATTTACAAATGCGCATACATATATCTACTGTTTTATTTATATAGATTGTATGACTTTTAGGCCAATATATATGAATCAAAAAATCGATATCAAGCTGGCTTATTGTATATAAACTTGAAAAAGATTCGGGTTTGTTTTACTGTACACATAGATTCGAAAAAGTTGTCAAAACAAATATATAACAAATATTATCAAAGGCAAGATAAATTACTTTTCTAACTAACTGGATATGTTTTAAGTGTTTATATTTAATGTAACATGTTTATTCAGCTTGAAAAACATACAGTGTTTACCGATGTATTCAAAAATTTAAAATGGCAGCCGACTCTGTCTTTGAGGCGATAAGTTTGGGAAAATTAGTTATAAATAAAAAAGCAGACAAAATACGGTTAGAAACTCGCTCAATATATGTTACCGTGACATAGGCTGATATATATTCGGTGGATTTTTAACATTATTTTGACTGGTTTTTTATTTATAACTCCTTTTCCCAAACTTACCGTCTCAGAGAGAGAGCCGGCCGCCATTTTGAATTTTCGAATACATCGGTAAACACTGTATGTTTTTCGAGCTGAATAAACATGTTACATTAAATATAAACACTAAAAACATATCCAGTTAGTTAGAAAAGTAACTTATCTTGCCTTTGATAACATTTATTTGTTCTATATTTGTTTTGTGACAACTATTTCGAATCTATGTGTACAGTAAAACAAACCCAAAAATTCATTTTAACTTAATTTTATGGCATAAGTAATTAAATAATAAAAATATACAATAAATTTTGAGTATTTAATAGAGCAGCCAACAAAACAAAAAAGGGGATGAAAAAAAAAAAATATATATATATATACAATAAATAAATGTTACCAAAGGCAAGATAAGTTACTCTTCTACCGAACTGGATAAGTTTGTCTTTTTTTCTTAAATTATTTTAAAGTGCTTTTTACTTAAAATAAAAGTAGTATAAAGCCATTCGAATTAGAATGAAATAAAAATGGTGATCTCATTAAAACCATAGTTGAGCCTCAATAATTGCTCAAAAATCAAAAATTAAATCAAACACTGATAGAAGCACATCCAATGTCACCAAACATGTGAAAATGTAATGTTCTAACAGTATTTTGTTTAATTTTCAATTTTTGGGCGATTATCGAGGCTCGACTGTGGCTCCACTGAAATCACTGTTTTCTTTTCGTTCTAACCCAACAGCAGCTAACTAAAATTCCTGTTTGGCGGAACATCTTATTAGTCAAAAAATGCCCGTGCCAAAACATTCCTTGGCTAAAACGTCCTAGATTCCATACATGCAAATTACATCCAGCTATTTTATAGGAAATGCAGTACGTCATGTGAATGAAACCAAAACTGGTACATATACATAATATGAACTGCATTATCGTTGTATGTTCTGAACAAATTATGTAAACCGTTGGAATGTGGCAAACGAAAATTCTGTATTATTTGGATTCATCAGACTACTCTTCTCATCCTGAGTGTCATTTTCACTACATTTCGGTTGCTGCAACCTCCGGCCTTCTTTAGGTGTATCTTGTCGACAGGTGTACCTGAAGAAGGCCGCAGGTTGCATCGACTCGGGAATGTTGCTGTTGAACTCGGGAATTTGGACAGAATTTTGAACGGAACCTTTTATTTAACTCATCGGAGGGAGGGGGGGGCTCGTATGTTCTCGTTCCGTAAGCAATGATTAGATAGAGGTCTAAAGTAATTTGCAATTGTATTGCAAGATGAGAATAGTAGTCCAATGAATTCAAGTAATACGAATAACCGATCCTTATCTCAAAAATTCAGAAACAAAAATTTCATGTTTTTTAGATATTGAAAACGATGGCCAATGTTTAAAAATGCTAGCATACAGTTAAAAATTAAAGGGAAAAGTGTGATTACAGGGTGGAACGATAAATTTGTCGCCCTAAAGAAAACAACACTTCAGCTTTATTTTAAACTTTCATTGAAAAAAAATAATTCAGATAACTTAATTATGTAGTTGCGCTAACATTTATCCCATGTAGCTGCCATTCAGCCACAATCACCGACTCGGTACAGGTTCAGAACTGGAAGCATGCCTTTTCCACAAGCGCCACCGAGAGTTCTGCGAATACTCTATGGATGGCAGCGATCAGGCTGGCTTTGGTGTTGTGGGAAATCATGTTGATGGTGTTTTTGACGTATGACTAACTGAAGTAGTCTAGCGGGTTCGGGTCAGGGGAGAAGAAGGAGGAGGAGGGGGGCAGTGAGAGAAGGGTACAAAGTCGTAGCACTCCTTTTGAAGCCCAACCTGGGTCTGTTTGGACTTGTAGGCCAGTGCTGAGTCCTACTGCCACATCCAGGGTCTGTCAGCAGGCATCTGATTCCACCAAGGAATCACCGTACTCTTTAGAACATCCGGGTACACTTTGGTGTTGACGTTCAAGCCAACTTTGAAGATGTGAGGTGGCATGATGTGGCCCTCACTTGAAACCACACCAAAGACCATAACGGTAGCCGCAAACTTCTTTAAGCTGTGCCCTCAAGTGTTGAACTGTCCGGATTTGTATTTTGAGGGTGCTGGCAATGGTCATGTTGTCATAACTTGGATCAGTAGAGAGCATGAGTTGTACAATGGCGCATCTCCGATCTCGCTCATTGAACATTATGTCACTGTCAGACATGATAGAAGTGTCCTATCACTCTTGGATTTGTACACAACTGGCCAACTAGTAGATGGTCTGCAACATAAAAAGAAAACCGGTTTTCATCAAACGGAAATGGAATCTTGCCGTCTTTTCTAAATCCTGTACTTGTAGTCTTAAAAATTATTCTGCATGATATATGCTTAGGAATTCTTCCCTTACTCCTAATTAAATAGATTTTAGTTTAGGGTGGCAATCTTATCGTTTTACCCTGTATATCAACAGGTGCTCAAGTGAAAAAAAACGGTGTTTCGGTGGGACACAGGCTTGTAATACATTCCTCTGAAAAGGGCACTTTTAAAACAGGAGTAAAAGGAGCAGGTGCTTCAGTATCCCCTCGGCTTTACATGACCTGCCCGAAATATGCCAACGATAATGCAGTTCTTATTCTGTATCAGTGCCAAAAAGTTAAAGAATCAAAACTGTGACTTATTTTCATTGTTGTGGCAATCAAAAAGACTGTTGTCAGTCCATGAAACATGGCGGCATTCGAAAAAAAAGAAAAACAGAAAATGATTTTTTTAATGTTTTTAAAGGATGGGACTTTGCGCACAATGTAAATACAATCACAACAAATTCAAATACAACATTAAAAAAAATTATATATATATATATATGTATAAATACAATAACAAATTTAAAAGGGATTTATTTTTATAATATACCTAGTTGAAATATCCGTCTACATAGGGTTTCTCAAATGGTCTTTCTCTGCTGTCTTAACTCCACTGGTTTAAAAAAAAAAATATATGGGTTTGTTTTACAATCCACAGATGTACGAAAATGTTGTCAAAAAACCCCCCCAAATAAATGTTACCAAAGACAAGAGAAGTTATTTTTCTACCCAGCTGGATAAATTTTTAGTGTTTTTACTTATCTTTAAACGTTTATTCGGTTCAAAAAACAAGTGGTGTTGAGTGTATCATGAGAACAAGAAAAAATGGCCGCGATGTCTCTTACATCTTTGAAGTCTTGACAATGACTTAAAAATAAAAATAAAACAATGGTGGTAGAAACCCACGCAATAAATGTCACAATAACATTTATTGGGTGGCTTTCTACCACCATTTTGTTTTATTTGTTATTTTTAAGTCATTGGTAAAACTTCAAAGATGTAAAGAGACTTTGAAGCTAATTTTACTTGTTTTTTGAACAGAGTAAACATCTAACATTAAATAAAAACACTAAAAACTTTATCCAGTCAGGTAGAAAAGTAACTTATCTTGTCTTTAATAACATTTACTTGAAATATATTTGGTTTTTGACAACTTTTTCATACCTCTGTCGATTGTTAAACAAACCCCAAAATACCGGGCATTTTGCAGTATCAACAATAAAATGAAAAAGTGGTCAAAAAATATATAAGAATCAAATGTTTACTAAAGGCAAAATCAATTACTATTCTACCTACATGGATAATATTTCTTGTAGTTTAACTTATTTTAAAGCATTTATTTATTTCAAAATGCAAGAGGTGTTCAGTGCTTGAGTTAGAACAAGAACAAAATTGCTAACTGGGAAATTTCGATAATCACTCAAAAATTAAAATACTGCTAGAAACTCATTCAATAAATGTCGCTGTACTATTAAAAATAAAGTTAGCATAAAGCACGTCAGGGCATTTTATTTAATTTTTAATTTTTGAGCAATTATCGAGTTGAAAGTCTCATGTCAGCCATGTTGTTCATGATCTAACTGGAGCACTGGACACTATTTGTGTTTCAAAATATATAAACGCTTTAAAATATATTACCCCCACCCTCCTTCAAACAAAAAAAAATTATCCAGGTTAGTAGAAGGGTAACTTATCTTGCCTTTGGTAAAACTTAATTGCTATATATTTGTTTTGTTTTTGTTTTTTGTTTTTTTTTGTTTTTTCTTTTACCATTTTTTCATTTTGTTGTCTATGTTGCAAAATGCCCCCAAATACATTTTTATTACCATGGAGACAAATCAAAATGATGCTGCTTCTTGGCATAAAAATCCCCGGTAAGTACTGTAAATATGATTCTAATTTTATTCTGCACAGACTTGTTATTTGCAAAACAAAATTTTTTTCTTTAAATTTTAGTGAAAAAAAATTTTTTTTGTTTTTTTTAATTATTATTTAAGATTCTTAAATTATTTCAGACAAAGAGTTTGGATCGTTTTCATGGGGCAAAACGAAATTTAGGCTGGTTGTCCAAAATTCAAACTAATTAAAAAATAAAAATACAGAAAAATCTTTATGATGTACATACCCGTCATAGAATGAAAATGTCATATTCCAAAAATTACGTAAATTAATCAAGTATTGTTTTTCACTAAGAAAATAAAAAGGAAGCGAAGACAGTGTGTCTGGCTCTGCCATCTTTAAAATTCACCTGATTACCTCCCTTTTAACAATCTCTCCAGATCAAAATTAGCCTTTTAATGGCTACGATTTACTATTAATTGCTAAAAAGAACATTAAAAAATTGATTTCATATTTAATCGTAATTTACATAATTTTTGGAATGTGAAATTTTCGTTCCGTGTGAGAATTTTATTCCTCACATCTCAATTTCCTCCCTGCAGAGGCAAAAGAATCCACAAATACAAAGGCTATACCTTTCAAACTCAAAATTTATTCAAATGTAACAGCAATGAAAGTTTATTGGTCCTGGTATTGCCCCTTTGCAAAATAGTGGCCCGATTTGCCCCCATACGCATGAAGCCTTTAGTTTGAATTCCTATTGTCAGAATGTTAGTTCGTTGTTCCTCGTAAGGATTCATGAATGTTCATGATAAACTCAGCAGGAATGATGGCGCCTAATTATATAATTAGGCATAATGTGAGCCCCCTTAGGACTCAAGATGAATTGAGATAAGATCCAATATTTGGTAAATAAACATGCAGAACAGTTCTTGAATGTCATCCTTAATTTGGATAGATTCAGCAGCATAAGTTGTCTCTGCTTGTAGAGATGTGGTCCTTCGTTCACCAACTGTTTGGTGTTCATGAAAGAATTGTCTTAGCTCCATCCAGTGGCAGTTGCTGGGTTTTGAGCCTATCTCGATGCCGAGCTTTGTCTAGACTGAAAAAAGAAAGCATGATACAAAAGCACACCAAGTCAATCACCTGACACATTCAAATTTAAACTAATGACAGCCGACCACTAATGCGTGGGCGGACAAACAAGAAACGATGGCTGCCGTATATGGAATTTCTCACATCCGTGACGGGTAAATAAATCAAAGATTTGTCTGTATGCGGGGGGGGGGGGGATTCTGGACAACAACCATTTAGTAGTAATTAGTAACAGAAAATAACTTGATCACATAATAAAACTTTTTATTTTATCGGATCGAGTTATCTTCTCTTTTCGTTTTTAAAATGGCCGTCCGTTAGTTTCGAAGTGTAACCATAAAGAACATTTGAATATCTGGTGCTTGTTAAGGTAGAGTTATCGATTTTTTTAATATGTCGTTCTAAGCAAAATTTAGATGGCAGATGTTTACTTTAAGTGAAAAAAGTAAGAGACAAGGGGTTGTAACTCTTACATAACTAGCGGGGACATTAAAAGGATCACACCGCGACACCGGTTCTCAGATTAAGACATCAATATGATCGATTAAAGAGTTTCATTTTTTTTTTTTTTTCACTCAAACAATTACAAAAAATTCGGGTTTGTATTACTGTACACATAGATTCGAAAAAGTTGTCAAAAAACAAATATAGAACAAATAAATATTATCAAAGGCAAGATAAGTTACTTTTCTACCTAACTGGATATAATTCACGTGTTTTTATTCAGTGTAACATGTTTATTCAGCTCGAAAAACATGCAATGTTTACCGATGTATTGGAAAATTCAAAATGGCAGCCGACTGTCTCTCGGAGAGGGTACGTTTGGGAAAAGGTATTATAAACAATAAACTAGACAAAATACTGTTAGAAATTCGCTCAATATATGTTACCGTGACATAAGTTGACATGTATTCGGTGTTTTTTAACAGTATTTTGTCTAGTTTATTATTTATAATACCTTTTCCCAAACGTACCCTCTCCGAGAGACAGTCGGCTGCCATTTTGAATTTTCCAATACATCGGTAAACATTGCATGTTTTTCGAGCTGAATAAACATGTTACAGAAAAACACGTGAATTATATCCAGTTAGGTAGAAAGGTTATCTTTCAGATGCAAGGTTCCTTGTTTACTTGCGATTGTAACGATGTAAGATTCCGTTGTACGGAAGACCAAATCGGCCATAATTTAAATATTTAAATTTATTTACTGAATTTAAATATTTAAATTGATATACTGTTTAAATGATAATATACGTCTACGATGTTTTTATTGGCGCTTTTCTTCGTATTTTTTAATAACATTTTTTTGCACCATTTACAAGTTTTTTTTTACAAATACTTTTTTTAATACTGTAATAGTAAAATTATTTTAGTAAAATTCTATATTGGATACGTTTTTTTTATGAAGTTTAAGTAAAAAAAGTTCACTTTTTTTATTATTAAAAATACATTTCATGAAAACACTCATTATAAAATGTTCACGTTGTTTAATTAAAAGTTCTCAATTTTAATCTAATAGTTTTATAATTTTGTTATTTTGTTACAAATTTCTAATAAAGATTATTTTAATTTTAACGGTAATTTGATTTTCATTATAAACTCCGTCATGTTAAAGGCTTGAAAATCACTTTAAATCAATTTTAATATAAAAAAAAAAGAGAAATCAACAGGAAACAAATCTCGTGTGAAAACATTACGAGATACTTTTTCCGTATAATTAATAAATGTATCTTTATTTTACTATTACAGTATTAAAAAAAATTATTTGTAAAAAGAACTTGAAAATGGTGCAAAAAAATGTTATTAAAAATACGAAGAAAAGCGCCAATAAAAACATCATAGACATTTTGGCCGATTTGGTCTTCCGTACAACGGAATCTTACATCGTTAAAACCGCAAGTAAACAATGAACCTTGCATCTGAAAGATAACCGGTAGAAAAGTAACTTATCTTGCCTTTGATAACATTTATTTGTTCTATATTTGTTTTTTGACAACTTTTTCGAATCTATGTGTACAGTAATACAAACCCAAAAATTCAAACATGATAAAAAATTCAAACATGGCTACCTTCAACAAACAATTACAGAAGTTGATAAAAAATTCGGTACTAGTGCACTTATTGATCCGTACTGAAATAATAACGTTATTATTTAAAAAGCCATTCTTAACATGGGGAGGGGAGGGTGTTTTGTACCTATTCTGTACTTTAACCTTACAATTGAATAAAAAACATATCATAAAACTTTAATTAAACTTGGAAATACGATTTAAAAAATAGCGCGGATCAGTAAGTGCACTAGCACCAAAAAATTCAAACATGGCTACCTTCAAGTTGGTCAAAAAATTCAAACATGGCTACCTTCAGCTCACTGTCATAAAAAAATTGTTTTTCACTGTAAAAAAAAAAATACTTGATCAAATTAAGTGAAATTTTTTTCAGAGAACTTCATTTTTTCAATATTTTCATTTTTTTTTAATGTCTTGATTAAACTGTACCAATACCTCAAAAATCGATTTGTCTATCTTAACAAGCAGCGAATATCTTAATTAAAAATAAATACTTATTTGTTTTCATTAAAACTGAGCGCATTACATTTTTCCTGCACAATTAAATGCTTCATTAAGTCTTTAGAACATAATAATTAGAATTGTATTTACTGAGGATTATTTTATGTGAAGAAACGACAAAAACGTTTTATTAGAATTTGTGGTGCTTCTATGATATATTATACAAACGAAAAAATATTAAATTTCAAGTGTAAGGTACCTCCGTAATTGAATTACGTTCGTCACGTGACATAATAAGCAACAGGACTTAATAATCTCCCATCAACTTTTTTTTTTTTTTTTTTTGTAAGCGCAACATAGTGATTTTGCTTCCTTTCGCAAATTTCTTTTTTCGTTAATACTTATTTTTCTTCCCTATCGTTTTTCGTAATTTTTGGATATGTTACTATTTGAGATCTGACAATTACGTAGGTACCATTTGTTCCACCTGAAATTCAATGTATTTTTCGTTTGTATGATATAGAAGCACCGAATTTGTAAAAAGTTAGGCAAATGTGGACATATTAGTCATTTCCTTTCAGATTAGTTGGTGTCTTTTAGAAATACGTCTCACATTAGCGATTATTGCGGTGTTTATTTAGAATTACACTAAAAAAAAATACAGAAAAATCTTTATGATGTACGTAAAGAAGATGTCATATTCCAAAAATTACGTAGATTGATCAGATAGTTTATTTATTTGGTATTTTTTTTTTTTTTTTTTTTACTCTCTTTCGACCTCAACACTCACCTTTAAAATGGCGACCTCTAGGTTTGGGGTGTAGAGGACTAGGATATATAAATCCTAATCCCGTTACAAAAGAAAAATAATGAAACGAATGGAATTGAAGGAAACAAAAACTCAATTCTCGAAAACCTATAAAACCTATTCTTTTTTATTGTTATTTCTGTTATTAGTAGCGATTGAAAATTGAATGCAATATAAATTTCTTATCTGAACTTAAATTTATATCTTTATAACTTAACATTTAAGTAATATAGCTAATAACCTTTGCATGCAAATACAGGGTGGAACGATAAAGTTGTCATTCTAAAGAAAACAACACTACAGCTTTATTTTAAATTGAATAAATCAATTCAGGTAACTTGATTATGTAGTAGAGCTGACATCTATTCCATGTAGTCGCCTTCAGCCTCAATCACCACCTTGATACGGGTCAGAACTAGGAGCATGCCTAATGCTGGCGAGAGCTCAGCGAATGGCAGCGATCAGGCTGGCTTTGGTGTTGTGGCAGGTCATGTTGGTGATGTTCTCCATGTATGACCAAACAAAGTAGTCCAGCGGGTTCAGGTCAGAGGAGGAGTGTTCGCAATGAGAGACGGGTATAAAGTCTCTTTGGACTTGTGGGCTGGCGCCGAGTCCTGCTGCCACATCCAGGATCTGCTAGAGGCCACCTGGTTGCACCAGAGAACCACCATATACTTCAGCACATCCAGATACACTTTGGTGTTGACTTTCAAGCCGACTTCAAAGATGTGAGGTGGCATGATGTGGCCCTTACTTGAAACCACACCAAAGACCATAACCGTGGCCGCAAACTTCTTTAAGCTGTGCCCTCAAGTGTTGAGCCGTCCGGATTTGTATTTTGAGGGTGGTGGCAATGGTCCTGTTGTCATAACTTGGATCGGTAGAGAGCATGAGTTGTACAGTAGCGCATCTCCGATCTTGCTTGTTGAATATTGTGTCACTTTCAGACATGATAGAAGGCTCCTATCGCTCTTGGGATTTGTTCACAACTGGCCAACTAGTAGATGGTCTGCAACAACAAAAGAAAAATGGAAATTGAATCATGTTGTCTTTTCTAAGTCCTGTACTATGTACTTGTAGTCTTAAAAATTATGCTGCATGCTATATGCTTATATATGCCTAGTTTTAACAATTAGTTACATATTTCCATTTTTCACATCTGATTCTTAGAGAGCATGTTTGATTCATTCCCATCTGCCTTTCTCTACTTCATCTGCTACTAACTACAACCCGGCTCGAACACAACCCTTTTTGTTTCTATACACCCCAACCTCCGTGAGCCACTTACCCCTTCCACCTCTTCGTCTAATAATTTCCTAGCACCCCCCCCCCATTGATAATCTTTAAGCTTGGCAGTCCCCCCTTTTTTCTTTTTCTTCTTTTTTTTCTCCTGTCCTTGTTTTTAATGCCTGCAGTATATATGTCACATGACCCCTGCCCCCCCCTCTCTCTTTAAGGTTATAATATTTTATTTTATTGAACTGTTTCTTTTTTCTTCATTTGAGGACTGGTTTCTTCTGTAGAAAACAACCATTTAGTAAGTCACCTGACAAACCGACCATTTGTCCGAAACATTAGCATGTCCAGTGTCACAACCATCTAAATTTGTTTATATTAATAAAAAAATATATCTTGCTTTTCTTTTATTGAGCACTCTTAATAACGTTGTTAAATTCATTGGTTATCATTCTTGAATACCTATAACCCCTATATATATAATCATTCAAACACGGTAGTGTTTGAATATATAGTTAAGTGGCAGTTTTAATCATTTAGAACTGCTTTAAAGCTTCACCGCTCACTCATTTTTTGAACAAGTTTCAAACAATTATTACAGTTTATAGATCACCTTCTCACCTATATTGTGAAAAAAAATTCAATTTTCGTTCAGTAAAACAAAAGTTATGATAAATTTATTGGTGTTCAAAATCATAAACAAACATAAGGAGGTGAGTGGCGTTTTTTTTTTATAGCTGGTTTCCATAGCAACCATGTCGCTTTAGCGACTACTGTTGCTACTAATTCACTGCTCTCGCGAAAAGAATGAAAGAATAAAAGGGAGATAATTGGGGGGATTTTATTGAAAGCAGATGAGTGCTGTACATTATTACATATGAGTATGTTATGTTTATAGGAGCAAGAAAATAAGACTGAAATTAAACAAAGAACAAGTGAATTTACTGGAATTCTGGAAGAATCATGGATTATAATAGAAAAATGTGAGTATGAAAAGTAATATGGTTAAGCTTAAACAATGGAAAAAATAAAGGATTAGTTGTTAAATCTGGAAAATAAAAGAACAAGATATTCTAGTAAAAAATATAATCAATTTATAACTTAAATATTGCAGCATTAAAAATTGTTTAAAATTCAATTTAGAACATTATATAATCAATTCTTAATGCTAGGAGAAGGAAAACTCTGAAATAAATACAACCTGAGGTCTACTGTCTGTTTTTTTTTTTTCTTTTGGTAGCCACTGCACTAACTGAGATTAACAGCTTTTCCAAAAAGTGTAGTAGTAGCTAATGTGGGATGTATTTTTGAAAAGCGACTTGTCAACTTGTAACAAAAGATCTAATATGTTCTCATGGGTCAAATCACAAACTACTTTTTGTCACTAAATAAATTACATTTATCGATATAAACCAGAGACCAAAAAAAAAAAAAAAAAAATTCTATTTAAACAACAACAAAACCACATTTTTTTACATTCTTTTATAGTTGCTATAAACAATCGTCGGAGAACAAAAATTTATAACTGCTATTTGTCAACATGTAGACTGACAATTTTTGTATCATTTATATATATATATATATATATAAAGTGTTTGAGAAGGCTGTTATACCTTAGAATTGTTAAATGACATGACCTATGAACAAAACAAAAACAGACAAATGAGGTTCGCATCTAAATTATAAATTTTTGTATATCTATAAATTAATTAATTAAAAATATATAAATGTTAATAAATTCATTGCTACCCTGTTATTGTCTGTGTGACAGATGTCCTGAAATTGTATTCCTTATTCTGTTTTACGACATACTTTTGGTTTGTTCTCTTCTTGAAAAAGACAAGTATCTGTCGAAATTCTCGAAAACATTTTATCATCCCGGTTATATTTAACAATAAGTCCATATTTACTGATTTATATGCGAAAGATTTTGAACAATAGAAAGATATATGAGGATTTATAATTTAAATGCGATTTTTCTTTGGCTGTTTTTTTTTTTTTTCATAGGTCACGTCATTCGCCATTCGGGGTATCCTACATTGTTATAAACACTTACATATTTGTTTACCAGTAATGCTTCAAGCAAACTATCTTTTCCTTTTATATGTATGTATGTATGTATGTATGTATGTATGCGGTATAAGCCTTAGAGAAATTGAAAACAAAATTTTTCTTTTTAGGGATTGATAATGTTTGTATCTTTCTTCAGTCAATAGAAATGAAGTCCATAAGTTTTGTAAACATGTTTACGCGTTTGAACCAAAGAAATAAAATTTTAGCCAGATTTTGCATTTCTGGCAATCCCCAAAAAGTAAAATGTTTAAAAAAAAAAAAACAACAATAAAAAAACAATGTATTAAAATAATGTCCAAACATGAACCATAGAAACAATAG